>NC_134888.1:14293731-14326231 GCF_041734735.1 Babylonia areolata | reverse complement strand
GTGGTTCCAGTTCTGCATGATCTGGTCCATCTGCTGCGCCGTGGACGAGGACGGGCGAAAGAAGATCGACAACTACATCCGGGAGATGGAGGGCACGTTCCCCAACAAGGACACCATCTATGAGTACTACGTGGACGCCAAGAACAAGACGTGGGTCCACTGGGAGGAGAAGCTGAAGG
Source organism: Babylonia areolata (assembly GCF_041734735.1). Taxonomy (NCBI): domain Eukaryota; kingdom Metazoa; phylum Mollusca; class Gastropoda; order Neogastropoda; family Buccinidae; genus Babylonia; species Babylonia areolata. The sequence continues at coordinate 14,326,052 of NC_134888.1, read as the reverse complement.
GAGGATGGAAATACAACCCTGCGTAAGTCACCGGTCGTGCTGTGCTGTTGGTTGAATGAAGTTTGTTTTGTGTTGGGTGACGTTAGTGAAGGGGTGTGTGTGTTGTGTGTGTGTGTGTTGTGTGTTGTGTGTTGTGTGTGTGTTGTGTGTGTGTGTTGTGCATGTGTTGTGTGTGTGTGTGTGTGTGTGTGTGTGTTGTGCTGGTGTATGTGTGTGCGTTTGTCTGGATGTGTGGTGTGGGTGTGTGCATGGTGTAAGTATGTGTGTGTGTGTGTGTGTGTGTGTGTGATGTGGGTGTATGTGTGTGTGTGTGTGAGTGTGTCTGGGTGTATGATATGGGTGTGTGTATGGTGTGTGTGTGCGTTTGTGTCTGGGTGTGGTGTGTTTGTGTGTATTGTGTGTGTGTGTGTGATTGTCTGTGTCTGGGTGTGTTTTTTTCTCTGTGTGTGTATATATGTATATATCTGTCTGTGTCGGAGACAGTGGGAGAAGCGGAAAGAAGCAAGGGAGCTGGCTGCAGTGAAGACGATGCACACACAGCACAGCATCCACACACCTAGCCTTGCGCCTTCGTTTCTCCACACTGGACTCCACGTTGAATGCTTTCCGTTTTCTCTCCTGTTGCAGACTGCCGTTCTTCATGCAGATTGTGCCGACGGTGGACATGGTGCGTTACCAGTACCTCATGTCGTCCCTCATCAGCAGCCAGAAGCCGGTCATGCTGGTGGGGCCGGTGGGCACTGGGAAGACCTCCGTGGCTGAGAGCACCTTGGGCCGTCTGGACAACAAGGTCTACAACGTGCTCAGCGTCAACATGTCGGCTCAGGTGTGTGTGTGTGTGTTGTTTGTGTGTGTGTATTGTGTGTGTGTGTGTATGTATGTTTTCTTTTCTTCCTTTAGTTTAACGTTGTTTCATTGTTAAGTGATATTAGATGGGGGTTGGGGTGGGGGTGGGTGGGGTGGGAATAGTGTCTGTGTGTGTGTGTGTGTGTGTGTGCGCGTGCGTGTGTGTGCTGCGCGCAAGGAAAGCTGTGCATGGAAAGAATCAGTTATTGTTCATTGTTGTGTCTGTGTTTGTTTTGGTTTTTGTTGTTTGTGTGTGTGTGTGTGTGTGTGTGTGTACAAACCTACGGAAAGAATGATTTTTTTCTTGTTGTGTTTGGGTTGGGTTTTTTGTTTGTTTGTGTGTGTGTGTGTGTGTGTGTGTGTGTGTGTGTGTGTCTGTGTGCAGGAATCTACAGAAAGAATTGTTTTTTGTTCTCACGTGTGTTTTTTCATGTGTGCAGAAACTTACAGAAATATTTATCTTTTATCCTTTCTTGCGTGTGTGTTGGGATTTTTTTGGGAGGAAGGGTGAGAGGGTTGTGTTTGTGCATGGACCTACAGAAAGAATTATTTGTGTTGTGTGTTGTGTGGTTTATGTTTTTTTGAATGTTTTTTTCCCCCTCTCCTTCTTTTCGTTAGTTTCTTCTTTTTCATCTTCTCACTCCTCTCTTTCTTCACATCTGAACCATTTTGTTGTTTTGTATTCCAGTTTTCAGTGATTTGTTCCTTATTTTCCACCCCCCTCCCTCCCTTTTGTTAGTTGTTAGTTACTTCCATTTTTTTCCGTTCTCTCTTTCTTCACTTATCTGATTTATTTTGTTGCTGTGCATTTTGGGTTTTTGTTGTTGTTTTTTTCTTTCTTTCTTTTTTTTTTTTTCCTTTTGTTGGTTACTTCATTGTTTTTCATTCTCCATCTGTTTCTCCCTTCCTTCTGGATTTTAGTTCATATGGCCCCCCACCCCCTTCCCCCCAGTCTGTTGAGGAGAGATTAAAAGAAAAAAGAAAAAAAAAAAGAATGAAACATAGCAGCATCCTGAGTCTTGCTGAACATGGAAGGAACAGTTTGTTTGAAGATGATTTTGTAAAATAACAATCTGATCCCCCATCCCCTGCTCCCCTACCCCCTCCCTCCCCTTCTCCCCCTTCCTCCCCTTCCCCCTCCACTCGTGGCTACAGTCCCGTGCTGTTTCTCTCTCTCTCTTCCAGACCTCCTCCAACAACGTGCAAGACATCATTGAGAGCCGTGTGGAGAAGCGAACCAAAGGAGTTTATGTCCCTGTGGGGGGCAAGAAACTGATCACCGTCATGGACGATTTCAACATGCCGGCTAAGGACACGTTTGGTTCCCAGCCACCGCTGGAGCTGATGCGCCTGTGGCTGGACTACGGATTCTGGTACGACCGCCAGAAACAGACTGTGAAGAAGATCCAGGTACGAGTCACGTGTTCTTGGCATGCAGACCCCAGCCAGTTGTGTTTGGGTACTCTGTAACTGTGACATGTTCTGTGTATGATTGTAGACAGTTTCTGGGTGACTTGGAGGAAGATGGCAGAATGGTTAAGACACTCAGCTGCCAATACAGAGAGTCTCTGAAGGTGTGGGTTCGAATCCCTCTCTCACCCTTTCTCCCAAGTTTGACTGGGAAATCAAACTGAGCATCTAGTCTTTTGGATGAGACAACAAATCAAGGTCCTGTGTGCAGCACGCACTTGATGCACTGAAAAAGAACCCATGGCAATGAGAGTGTTGTCCTCTGGCAAAATTCTGTAAAAAGAAATCCACTGTGATTAGTACACAAATATATTAGCACGCACCCAAGACCTGACAAGTACGTTGGGATGTGCTGTTGTCAGGCATCTGTCTAGCAGATGTGGTGTAGCGTATATGGATATGTCTGAACACAGTGACACCTCCTTGAGAAACTGAAACTGAAACTGTGTGATTGCTTTGAGATGATTTTTGCACAGTTACTGACATTTTTCGGTGTGATAGTTTTGAGATGCTCTGTGTACAGTTATCGACATTTTCGATGTGGTAGTTTCTGTGTACAGTTATAGACATTTTCGATGTGGTAGTTTCTGTGTACAGTTATAGACATTTTCGATGTGGTAGTTTCTGTGTACAGTTATAAACATTTTGGATATGGTAGTTTATGTGTACAGTTAAAGACATTGTCTGTGTGATAGTTTTGAGAAGCTCTGTTTAGAGTTATAGACATTTTATGTGTAATTGTTTTGAGATGTTCTGTGCACAGTTATATACATTGTATGTGTGTCGGTTTGTGTACAGTTATAGACATTGTCTGTGTGGCAGTGTCTGTGTACAGTTATAGACATTGTCTGTGTGGTAGTGTCTGTATAAAGTTATAGCTGTGTGGCAGTGTCTGTGTACAGTTATAGACATTGTCTGTGTGGCAGTGTCTGTATAAAGTTATAGCTGTGTGGCAGTGTCTGTGTACAGTTATAGACATTGTCTGTGTGGTAGTGTCTGTGTACAGTTACAGACATTGTCTGTGTGGCAGTGTCTGTGTACGGTTACAGACATTGTCTGTGTGGTAGTGTCTGTGAATAGTTATAGACATTGTCTGTGTGGTAGTGTCTGTGAACAGTTATAGACATTGTCTGTGTGATAGTGTCTGTGTACAGTTATAGACATTGTCTGTGTGGTAGTGTCTGTGAACAGTTATAGACATTGTCTGTGTGGTAGTGTCTGTGAATAGTTATAGACATTGTCTGTGTGGTAGTGTCTGTGAACAGTTATAGACATTGTCTGTGTGGTAGTGTCTGTGAACAGTTATAGACATTGTCTGTGTGATAGTGTCTGTGTACAGTTATAGACATTGTCTGTGTGGTAGTGTCTGTGTACAGTTATAGACATTGTCTGTGTGGCAGTGTCTGTGTACAGTTATAGACATTGTCTGTGTGGTAGTGTCTGTATAAAGTTATAGCTGTGTGGCAGTGTCTGTGTACAGTTATAGACATTGTCTGTGTGGCAGTGTCTGTGTACAGTTATAGACATTGTCTGTGTGGTAGTGTCTGTATAAAGTTATAGCTGTGTGGCAGTGTCTGTGTACAGTTATAGACATTGTCTGTGTGGTAGTGTCTGTGTATGGTTACAGACATTGTCTGTGTGGTAGTGTCTGTGTACGGTTACAGACATTGTCTGTGTGGTAGTGTCTGTATAAAGTTATAGACATTGTCTGTGTGGTAGTGTCTGTATAAAGTTACAGACATTGTCTGTGTGGCAGTGTCTGTATAAAGTTATAGACATTGTCTGTGTGGCAGTGTCTGTGTACAATTATTCACATTGTCTGTGTGGTAGTGTCTGTGAACAGTTACAGACATTGTCTGTATGGTAGTGTCTGTGAGTAGTTACAGACCGTGTCCATGTGATAGTTTCTGTTCATAGTTATAGACATTGTCTGTGTTGTAATTTCTGTGTACAGTGTTGTAATTTCTGTGTACAGTTATACTTATAGACATTGTCTGTGTTGTTGTAATTTCTGTGTACAGTTATACTGATAGACATTATCTGTGTTGTAATTTCTGTGTACAGTTATACTGATAGACATTGTCTGTGTTGAAATTTCTGTGTACAGTTATAGTGATAGACTTTGTCTGTGTTGTAATTTCTGTGGATAGTTATACTGATAGACATTGTCTGTGTTGTGATTTCTGTGTACAGTTATACTGACAGACATTGTCTGTGTTTAATGTCTGTGTACAGTTATAGTGACAGACATTGTCTGTGTTGTAATTTCTGTGTACAGTTATACTGCCAGACATTGTCTGTGTTGTAATTTCTGTGTACAGTTATACTGATAGACATTATGTGTGTTGTAATTTCTGTGGACAGTTATACTGACAGACATTGTCTGTGTTGTAATTTCTGTGGAGAGTTATACTGACAGACATTGTCTGTGTTGTAATTTCTGTTGACAGTTATACTGATAGACCTTGTCTGTGTTGTAATTTCTGTGTACAGTTATACTGATAGACATTGTCTGTGTTGTAATTTCTGTGTACAGTTATACTGATAGACCTTGTCTGTGTTGTAATTTCTGTGGACAGTTATACTGACAGACATTGTCTGTGTTGTAATTTCTGTGGAGAGTTATACTGACAGACATTGTCTGTGTTGTAATTTCTGTGTACAGTTATACTGATAGACATTGTCTGTGGTGTAATTTCTGTGTACAGTTATACTGATAGACATTGTCTGTGTTGTTGTAACTTCTGTGTACAGTTATACTATAGGCATTGTCTGTGTTGTAATTTCTGTGTACAGTTATACTGATAGACATTGTCTGTGTTGTAATTTCTGTGTACAGTTATACTGATAGACATTGTCTGTGTTGTAATTTCTGTGTACAGTGTTGTAATTTCTGTGGACAGTTATACTGATAGACATTGTCTGTGTTGTAATTTCTGTGTACAGTGTTGTAATTTCTGTGGACAGTTATACTGATAGACATTGTCTGTGTTGTAATTTCTGTGTACAGTTATACTGATAGACATTGTCTGTGTTGTAATTTCTGTGTACAGTTATACTGATAGACATTGTCTGTGTTGTAATTTCTGTGTACAGTGTTGTAATTTCTGTGTACAGTTATACTGACAGACATTGTCTGTGTTGTAATTTCTGTGTACAGTGGCAGTGTGTGTCATGACAGGACATGTGTACAGTGGCAGTGTGTGTCATGACAGGACATGTGTACAGTGGCAGTGTGTGTCATGACAGGACATGTGTACAGTGGCAGTGTGTGTTATGACAGGACATGTGTACAGTGGCAGTGTGTGTCATGACAGGACATGTGTACAGTGGCAGTGTGTGTCATGACAGGACATGTGCACAGTGGCAGTGTGTGTCATGACAGGACGTGTACAGTGGCAGTGTGTGTCATGACAGGACATGTGCACAGTGGCAGTGTGTGTCATGACAGGACATGTGCACAGTGGCAGTGTGTGTCATGACAGGACATGTGCACAGTGGCAGTGTGTGTCATGACAGGACATGGTTACAGTGGCAGTGTGTGTCATGACAGGACATGTGTACAGTGGCAGTGTGTGTTATGACAGGACATGTGTACAGTGGCAGTGTGTGTCATGACAGGACATGTGTACAGTGGCAGTGTGTGTCATGACAGGACATGCTGCTGGTGGCAGCCATGGGTCCCCCCGGTGGTGGTCGTATGGTCATCTCGCGACGTCTACAGAGTCGCTTCAACCTGATCAACATGACCTTCCCACAGGTGGGCTGTCTCTCGTCATCAGTGTGGGTGTGTCAGCCACACATGTGTGTCTGTCATGTTGGGAAGCGACATCCAGTTTTGCTCAGGGTCTTTTTGAAAATAGCGTAATGACTTCGGTTATGTATAAAAAAAAAAAAAAAAAAAGGTATGGAAATGGAGAACTGAAAAAGAACAAAAAAAAAGAGAAAAAAATTTTAGGCAGAAATAAAGACGTGCAGATATGATATGTGTTTATAGGCATGCACAGATTATTTTGGGTTTTGCCATCCTCATGAAACTGGCGAATGAATATCGAAAAAAAATGTTTGCGTACGTGTGTATGTATAGACATTTTTTTTCTCTCTTAATGTCATGAAATAAATGAAGGAAAAAAAAAAAAGTGAACATGGAAGAAAGGGAAACAGGGAACAAACAGCCCATAACTACAGTCCCCTTCGCCCTGTCCGTCCTGTCACTGAATCCCATCTCAGTCGGCTGGTTAAGGGTGGGAAACTTACCTGATCTCCCAGGTCAGCTTATACACAGACCTTGCTTGTGTTTGAACCCCCTTTTGTGCCTACAGATCCCTGTAATCCCTGTCAGGTTCTGAGGGCATTATGGAAGCACTAACATACCCAGCATGCACATCGCCCCTCCCAGAACATAGTATGGCTGCCTAAAAGGTGGGCAGGGGAAGGGCGAGCAGGGGTGACATAAAAGCCCATGGCTGGGGGGGGCACAGCCATACCCATAAAAGCCCACAGCCAGACAGCCATACACAGCCCACAGATAGACAGCCATACACTTACAAGCCCACAGATAAGACAGCTGTACACTTACAAGCCCACAGATAAGACAGCCATACACTTACAAGCCCACAGATAAGACAGCTGTACACTTAAAAATCCCACAGATAGACAGCCATACACTTACAAGCCCACAAATAGACAGCTGTACACTTGAAAATCCCACAGACAGCTGTACACTTGAAAAGCCCACAGACGGCTGTACAGTTGAAAAGCCCACAGATAGACAGCCATACACTTACAATCCCACAGATAAGACAGCTGCACACATAAAAGCCCACAGATAGACAGCCATACACTTACAATCCCACAGATAAGACAGCTGTACACATAGAATCCCACAGACAGCTACACACTTAAAAGCCCACAGATAGACAGCCATACACAGCCCACAGATAGCTGTACACATAAAAGCCCACAGATAGACAGCCATACACATAAAAGCCCACAGATAGACAGCCGTACACATAAAAGCCCACAGATAGACAGCCATACACATAAAAGCCCACAGATAGACAGCCATACACAGCCCACAGATAGACAGCCATACACATAAAAGCCCACAGATAGACAGCCATACACATAAAAGCCCACAGATAGACAGCCATACACATAAAAGCCCACAGATAGACAGCCATACACATAAAAGCCCACAGATAGACAGCCATACACATAAAAGCCCGCAGATAGACAGCCATACACAGCTCACAGATAGACAGCCATACACAGCCCACAGATAGACAGCCATACACAGCCCACAGCTAGACAGCCATACACAGCCCACAGATAGCTGTACACATAAAAGCCCACAGATAGACGGCCATACACATAAAAGCCTGCAGATAGACAGCCATACACAGCCCACAGATAGTTGTACACATAAAAGCTCACAGATAGACAGCCATACACATAAAAGCCTGCAGATAGACAGCCATACACAGCCCACAGATAGACAGCCATACACATAAAAGCCCGCAGATAGACAGCCGTACACAGCTCACAGATAAGACAGCTGTACACATAAAAGCCCACAGATAGACACAAGTGAATGTTGAAAACTGCAGCCCATGAACGGAGAGAGAGAAAGAGAGATAAAGGAAATGGTGTGTGTGCACGCGTGTGTGTGTGCGTGCATGTGCGTGCGTGCGCGCGTGTGTGTGTGTGTGTGTGTGTGTGTGCAGGAGTCCCAGATCAAGCGTATCTTTGGCAGCATGATCAACCAGAAGCTGCAGGACTTTGAGGAGGAGGTGAAGCCCATCGGAGACATCGTCACCCAGGCCACCATCGAGCTGTACAACGAGATCATCCAGCGGTTCCTCCCCACGCCCACCAAGATCCACTACCTCTTCAACCTGAGAGACATCTCCAAGGTGACCACAACACTTTGTTTTGTGGGTTTTTTTCCACCTCACTGCTGGGTGTGGGTGTGGATATGTTGGGGGGGGGGGGGGGGGGAGAGAAGGCGGGAGGTGAAGGGGGAGTGGGGGTGGATAAGGAATCGAGAGGTGAATTAGAGAAAAGGAAGTGTTCAGAGAGTGTAGAGGGGAGGAAGAGATTTTTTTAAAAGAATATATACGCTGTCTGAACCCGGATAGGTATGTGAAAAACAGGGTGTTAAAAGACAGTGCTGTTATACTTGAAGTGTAGAGGGGTGTCAGGGTGGTGAAAGGACTGTTTTACTTGAAGAAGAGGGGTGTCAGGGTGGTGAAAGGACTGTTTTACTTGATGTGTAGAGGGGTGTCAGGGTGGTGAAAGGACTGTTTTACTTGATGTGTAGAGGGGTGTCAGGGTGGTGAAAGAAAGGACTGTTTTACTTGATGTGTAGAGGGGTGTCAGGGTGGTGCAAGGACTGTTTTACTTGAAGAATAGGGGTGGTGAAAGGACTGTTTTACTTGATGTGTAGAGGGGTGTCAGGGTGGTGAAAGGACTGTTATACTTGATGTGTAGAGGGGTGTCAGGGTGGTGAAAGGACTGTTATACTTGATGTGTAGAGGGGTGTCAGGGTGGTGAAAGGACTGTTTTACATGATGTATAAAGGGGTGTCAGGGTGGTGAAAAGACTGTTTTACTTGATGTGTAAAGGGGTGTCAGGGTGGTGAAAAGACTGTTTTACTTAATGTGTAGAGGGGTGTCAGGGTGGTGAAAGGACTGTTATTCTTGATGTGTAGAGGGGTGTCAGGGTGGTGAAAGGACTGTTATTCTTGATGTGTAGAGGGGTGTCAGGGTGGTGAAAGGACTGTTTTACATGATGTATAAAGGGGTGTCAGGGTGGTGAAAAGACTGTTTTACTTGATGTGTAGAGGGGTGTCAGGGTGGTGAAAGGACTGTTATACTTGATGTGTAGAGGGGTGTCAGGGTGGTGAAAGGACTGTTTTACTTGATGTGTAGAGGGGTGTCAGGGTGGTGAAAGGACTGTTATACTTGATGTGTAGAGGGGTGTCAGGGTGGTGAAAGGACTGTTTTACTTGATGTGTAAAGGGGTGTCAGGGTGGTGAAAGAAAGGACTATTTTACTTAATGTGTAAAGGGGTGTCAGGGTGGTGAAAGAAAGGACTGTTTTACTTAATGTGTAAAGGGATGTCAGGGTGGTGAAAGAAAGGACTGTTTTACTTGATGTGTAAAGGGGTGTGAGGGTGGTGCAAGGACAGTTTTACTTTATGTGTAGAGGGGTGTCAGGGTGGTGAAAGGGCTGTTTTACTTATTTGTAGAGGGGTGTCAGGGTGGTGAAAGACAGGACTGTCTTACTTGATGTGTAAAGGGGCGTCAGGGTGGTGAAAGAAAGGACTGTCTTACTTGATGTGTAGAGGGGTGTCAGGGTGGTGAAAGGACTGTTTTACTTGATGTGTAGAGGGGTGTCAGGGTGGTGAAAGAAAGGACTGTCTTACTTGATGTGTAGAGGGGTGTCAGGGTGGTGAAAGAAAGGACTGTCTTACTTGATGTGTAGAGGGATATCAGGGTGGTGAAAGAAAGGACTGTCTTACTTGATGTGTAGAGGGGTGTCAGGGTGGTGAAAGAAAGGACTGTCTTACTTGATGTGTAGAGGGGTGTCAGGGTGGTGAAAGGCGGGACTGTTTTGTGCCACAGGTTTTCCAAGGACTGCTGAGAGCTCACAAAGATTACCACGACACCAAGAACGCCATGACACGCCTCTGGATTCACGAATGTTTCAGGTGGGTGATCCCTTTTCCCTGTATTCACACCCTGCTTCTCCGTAATCACCCCTATTTCACACCCACTCCCCAGTCACATCACCCCTCGTTCACACCCACACCCAGTCACATCACCCCTCGTTCACACCCACATCCAGTCACATCACCCCTCGTTCACACCCACACCCAGTGACATCACCCCTCGTTCACACCCACACCCAGTGACATCACCCCTCGTTCACACCCACATCCAGTGACATCACCCCTCGTTCACACCCACACCCAGTCACATCACCCCTCATTCACACCCACACCCAGTCACATCACCCCTCGTTCACACCCACATCCAGTGACATCACCCCTCATTCACACCCACTCCCAGTGACATCACCCCTCGTTCACACCCACATCCAGTGACATCACCCCTCATTCACACCCACACCCTGTCACATCACCCCTTGTTCACACCCACACCCAGTGACATCACCCCTCATTCACACCCACACCCAGTCACATCACCCCTCGTTCACACCCACACCCAGTGACATCACCCCTCGTTCACACCCACACCCAGTCACATCACCCCTCGTTCACACCCACACCCAGTGACATCACCCCTCGTTCACACCCACACCCAGTCACATCACCCCTCGTTCACACCCACACCCAGTGACATCACCCCTCGTTCACACCCACATCCAGTCACATCACCCCTCGTTCACACACACCCACACTTCTCTTTGAATCTTGGTAATGGCGCCTGGTGGGTAAAGGATGGAGATTTTTTCCAATCTCCCAGGTCAACATGTGTGCAGACCTGCTTGTGCCTGAACCCCCTTTGTGTGCATATGCTATCAGAAGATCAAATGCACACACTAAAGGATCTGTATTCCATGTCAGCGTCCAGTGGGTTGTGGAAACAAGAACATACCCAGCATGCACACCCTCGAAAACAGAGTATGGCTGCCTACATGGCAGAGTAAAATAAAGGTCATACATGTAAAAGGCTACTCTTGTACATTCGAGTAAACATGGGAGTTTCAGCCCAAGAACGAAGAAGGAGAAGAAGAAGATGAATATATAAATCTACTCCAAGGTCATTGCTTTGTAAAGACATGGTTATGTGTGTGTAGCTGACACGTGTTGCTGTGCCATCTTTTGGTTTTTATTTTATATTGAAAAAAGCACGAGCAAACACAGGTTGTATCTGTACACTTCTTTTTGGCACGAAACTCATCTGATTTTGTTTGTTGTTCGTTCGTTCGTTCTTTAGTTTAACGTCTTTTCACTGTAAGTGATATTAGACGAGTTTGTTGTCTGTTCAGTCAAGAACTTCAGAAAGATTGTCTGTTTATGTGACTACGGGCATACAGACTGTCATGCAAATCAATGGTATGAAAGCATCACTTTGTAACAACTTGAATAGATTCAGCCAGGTAGCTGTCAATACAGAGTAAGGTTTTCGACATCATTGATCACAATATGAATGTCAGAAAATGGGTTCAAGTGTGGAAACCAAAAAGAAGAAATATGATATCATATCTGTGTGCAAAGATTACAAAGGAAAATCAATATGATATCATGTCTGTGTGCAGAGATTACTAAGGAAAATCAATATGATATCATGTCTGTGTGCAGAGATTACTAAGGAAAATCAATATGATATCATGTCTGTGTGCAGAGATTACTAAGGAAAATCAATATGATATCATGTCTGTGTGCAGAGATTACTAAGGAAAATCAATATGATATCATGTCTGTGCGCAGAGATTACAAAGGAAAATCAGATTGATGATGAATGATATCAGAGACTTGTCTGTGTTCAAGAGCATTCTCAGGAGAATCCGAATGAAGGAGAATACTGTGATAGATGTATGTGTGTGGAGTGTTATATGACAGATGTGTGTGATAGATGTATGTGTGTGGAGTGTTATATGACAGATGTGTGTGTGTGTGTGTGTGTGTGTGTGTGGTGTGTTTTGTGTGTTTGTGTATGTGTGTTGTGTGCATGTGTTGTGTATGTGTGTGTGTTGTGTTGTGTGTGTGTGTGTGTGTGTGTGTGTGTGTGTGTGTGTGTGTACAGAGTGTTCTCGGATCGTCTGGTGGATGAGAAGGACTACGAGACGTTTGTGGGCATCCTGTCAGAGAAGCTGGGTGTTCTCTTCGATCAGACCTTCCACAGCATCTGCCCTAACAAGCAGCCTCCGGTCTTCGGTCAGTGTGTGTGTGTGTGTGTGTGTGTGTGTGTGTGTGTGTGTTAGTTTGTGTGTGTGTGTGTGTGTGTGTTAGTTTGTGTGTGTGTGTGTGTGTGTGTGTGTGTGTGTGTGTGTGTGTGTGTTGTGTGTGTGAGTATGTGTGTGTATGTGTGTGTGTGTGTGTGTGTGTGTGTTAGTTTGTGTGTGTGTGTGTGTGTGTGTGTGATGTGTATGTATGTGTGTGTTAGTGTGTGTGTGTGAGTGTGTCATGTGTGTGTATGTGTGTGTGTGTGTCTGTGTGTGTGTTAGTTTGTGTGTGTATGTATGTGTGTGTTAGTGTGTGTGTGCATGTGTCGTGTGTGCGTATGTGTGTGTGAATGTGTGTGTGTGTGTTTGTGAATGCGTGTGTGTGTGTGTGTGTGAGTGTGTGAGTGTGCGTGTGTTTGTGTGTGTGTGTTTGTGTGTGAGTGTGTGTGTGATGACGATGACGATGACGATGGCGAATGTGTGCGACAGGGGACTACATCCACACGGACAATGTGTACGAGGACATCACGGACGCGGCGACCCTGAAGAAACACATGCAGGACATGCTGGAGGAATACAACGGGACGCCTGGGGTGGTCGCCATGGACCTCGTGCTCTTCAGAGACGCCATCGAGCACGGTGAGCGTTCCTTGGCTTTTCTTCACTTTTGTGTGTGTTTGTGTGGTTTGGTTGTTTGTTTGTTTGTTTTTGTTAATTTGCATGTAGGTCTTATTTGATGGAATGGTGTGGGTTTTTTTGTTTGTTTGTTTGGATTTTTAGGCACTGCTGGTTTGGAACTGTAGACTTGATGAAAGCGCATTGTGGGTCCTTTTTTTTTTTTCAGTTCATAAAAACAGTTGGGTTTTTTTGTGAGTTATTGAGATGAATACAACCCTTTAAGTACCAAATTAGTTGAATATGTACTGTTCATGCACAGACACACACACACACACAAACGCGCGCACGCATACACACACACAGAGACACGCACACACACACACACACACACACTCACACATACACACACATGCGCACACACAGAGGCACACCACACACACACACGCACGCACGCACACACAGAGGCACACCACACACACACACACGCACGCACACACACAGAGGCACACCACACACACAGAGGCACACCACACACACACACACATATATACACACACATGCGGAGACATACCACACACACACACACACACACACACACACACTACACACACTACACACACACACACACACACACTTCTCCATAGGATAGTTTTGCATTAGCCACATTGAACAAACAGATTTCTTATCAAAATAAAGAAAATAAAGTCAAAGATTGCTTGACCATTGCCATGAGAATATTCAACTACGATGTTTACATCAAACGTGTGGTATGAGACGGCATTGTCGCTGAAAGCTTTACAGTCACAAACAGCAGTGGGTATGATTCTCACATTTACCTGTTGTGTGGAGAGAAAGTGGTGTGTGCACATCTACTGTAGTGGGTATGATTCTCACATTTACCTGTTGTGTGGAGAGAAAGTGGTGTGTGCACATCAACAGTAGTGGGTATGATTCTCACATTTACCTGTTGTGTGGAGAGAAAGTGGTGTGTGCACATCAACAGTAGTGGGTATGATTCTCACATTTACCTGTTGTGTGGAGAGAAAGTGGTGTGTGCACATCTACAGTAGTACGTATGATTCTCACATTTACCTGTTGTGTGGAGAGAAAGTGGTGTGTGCACATCAACAGTAGTGGGTATGATTCTCACATTTACCTGTTGTGTGGAGAGAAAGTGGTGTGTGCACATCTACAGTAGTGGGTATGATTCTCACATTTACCTGTTGTGTGGAGAGAAAGTGGTGTGTGCACATCAACAGTAGTGGGTATGATTCTCACATTTACCTGTTGTGTGGAGAGAAAGTGGTGTGTGCACATCTACAGTAGTACGTATGATTCTCACATTTACCTGTTGTGTGGAGAGAAAGGGGTGTGTGCATGACCAGATGAGCCGTGATGTTACACCCGACCCCCCTCCTCCTGTCGACAGTGTCCAAGATCGTGCGGGTGATCCGCCAGCCCCGGGGCAACATGCTGCTGGTGGGCATCGGTGGCAGTGGACGTCAGAGTCTGACCCGTCTGGCGTCGCACATCTGCGAATACACCACCTTCCAGATCGAGGTCACCAAGCACTACCGCAAAGCAGAGTTCAGAGATGGTGCGTTTGGCTCTTGGTTTGACTGCTTGTGAAGTGAGATGGGGTGAAGAAGAATGATGATGATAAGGATATGGATACTGTGAAGTGAGATGGGGTGAAGAAGAATGATGATGATATGGATATGGATACTGTGAAGTGAGATGGGGTGAAGAAGAATGATGATGATAAGGATATGGATACTGTGAAGTGAGATGGGGTGAAGAAGAATGATGATGATATGGATATGGATACTGTGAAGTGAGATGGGGTGAAGAAGAATGATGATGATAAGGATATGGATACTGTGAAGTGAGATGGGGTGAAGAAGAATGATGATGATAAGGATATGGATACTGTGAAGTGAGATGGGGTGAAGAAGAATGATGATGATATGGATATGGATACTGTGAAGTGAGATGGGGTGAAGAAGAATGATGATGATATGGATATGGATACTGTGAAGTGAGATGGGGTGAAGAAGAATGATGATGATATGGATATGGATACTTATAAAGTGCCTACCCAACCAAAAGACCATGCTCTGAGTGCTTTGCAAACACGGGGCCATTTGCTCAACAGGCTGCCTACCTGGGCAGAGCCTGACTGGTGGCTGCCATTGCAGGGTGCTCATCAGTTGTTTCCTGCGTCATTCAGTCAGATTTCAGGCACGCACACATACACACTCAGACAGACAAGTAGCACTTTACGTGTATGACCGTTTTGTTTATTTACCCCGCCACGTAGCCATACTTCCATTTTCAGGGGTGTGCATGCTGGGTATGTTCTTGCTTCCATAACCCTCCGAACATGGACATGGATTACAGGATCTTTTACGTGTGTATTTGATCTTCCGCTTGCATATACACATGAAGCGGGTTCAGGCACAAGCAGATTTGCACATATGCTGACCTGGGAAATCAGAAAAATCTCCACCCTTTACCCACCAGGTTCCATTACTGAGATTTGAACCCAAGACCCTCAGATTGAAAGTCCAACGCTTTAACATTCAGCTGTTGCACCCGTCTCCTGTTTGTGGCTAGGAATTGAAGTTTGTCTCCTCACCTTGCGTTAGAGGTCCTTGTTATTGCTGTTTCTTGTGCATGTTGTTCCACAGGCATGAACAAAGTGCTCTGTGTGTGAATTATTATAACAGCCGCATGTGTTGGCCCCCAGATCTGAAGTTGTACGGTGTGTTTGGAATGACGAATGAGACCCACGTCCTCAACAGAGCCATAAACATTGTTCATCATTACAACAGTGTCTCTCCACAGACCTTGACAACCATTGTTTGTGATGGAGAGCATCATTATTACCACTGCCACATTTTGTCGGCACCAATATGTGACGTCATACTGTCCGTGTTGGATGGAGAATAACAGCCTCTGTGTTCCTCTCTGTCAGCGTCTTTAGCATTGTTCATCATGACAGCTGTGTGGGTCATGTGCAGATCTGAAGAAGCTGTACTTCCAGTGTGGAGTTGAAAACAAAACCACCGTGTTCCTCTTCAACGACATTCAGGTGGTGGAGGAGGGATTCCTTGAGGACGTCAACAACGTCCTCAGCAGTGGAGAGGTCCCCAACCTCTACAAGCCAGACGAGTTTGAGGAGGTAATCTTTCTGATGGCGACAGTCTTCCTTACTCCTAAACTCTCACGTTTTCATGCGACTGCATAGAAGTGATTGAAAGAGTAGGATGTTCTGCACCTTGGCAGACACTTGGCAGAGTCTCCTATGGTTGGTGGCCTCTTGGTAACATGATACTGACAGGTTTCTGTGAAGCAGGTGGCTGTGAGACAGCAGTGGAAAAGCCTGGGTGTGTGTGTGAGTGTGAATGAGGGGTGATGTGACTGGGTGTGTGTGTGAACGAGGGGTGATGTGACTGGGTGTGTGTGTGTGTGAATGAGGGGTGATGTCACTGGGTGTGTGTGTGAACGAGGGGTGATGTGACTGGGTGTGTGTGTGAATGAGGGGTGATGTGACTGGGTGTGTGTGAAGGAGTGGTGATGTCACTGGGTGTGGGTGAACGAGTGGCGATGTCACTGGGTGTGGGTGTGTGTGAATGCCTGTGAGAGGAAGGGGAACATGGGGCATGCAAATCAGAAAAAGAAAATATCTGTTTGGCAATGGCTTCTTTTCCTGTGTGTGTGTGTGTGTGTGTGTGTGTGTGTGTGTGTTGAATGTTGGTGTCTGTGACCAGGGCACCGTGGCCAGTGCCATGTGCCTGTGTCAGGTTCTTACATACTGATGCAGACATGAGCGCTGTACCACTTCTGCTTTGTCAGTCAGCCAGCACACACACACACAAACACACACACACACACACATACACAGAGGCAGACGTTTAAACCTAATAGGGGTTTGATTTGTGGTGTATGATTTGTGTTGTCAGCAACTTGCTCTGTAGCTGTCATATGGAGTGGTGGCCTAGAGGTAACACATCCGCCTAGGAAGTGAGAGAATCTGAGTGCGCTGGTTCGAATCATGGCTCAGCCGCCGATATTTTCTCCCCCTCCACTAGACCTTGAGTGGTGGTCTGGACGCTAGTCATTCGGATGAGACAATAAACCGAGGTCCCATGTACAGCATGCACTTAGCGCACGTAAAAGAACCCACGGCAACAAAAGGGTTGTCCCTGGCAAAATTCTGTAGAAAAATCCACTTCCATAGGAAAAACAAATAAAACTGCATGCAGGAAAAAAAACAAAAAAACCAAAAAAACCGGTGGCGCTGTAGTATAGCGAGAGCAGCCTGAATTTCACACAGAGAAATCTGTTGTGATAAAAAGAAATACAAACAAAACAAACAAACAAAGATCGTTAGAATTCACATGATTTTTTTTTTGTTGCTTTGCTACTCATGATGTAACGGCCCTGTAAGTCTCATGACCACATGACCTCTTAGCGCACTTGTTCCTTTGTTCATACACATGCTTGTGTATGTGTATTTATGTGTGTGTCTACATCTTGTGTGGTGTGGGTGTGGGTTTGTGCATTGGAGTTGGAGAGGGAGGATTTGTGTCAGTGTGTGCAGGTGTATTTGTGTGTTTTTAATATGCATACGTCATTCTAATTTTCATTGTAAACGCCCAGGGCTTTTGTGTCATTAGATTGGGCTTACCAGTTGTCTTTATTATTATTATTATTATTATTATTATTCATTGTCAAGTTTTAAAGTAAATTGTTCATGAACATGGCTCGTTTTTCTGATGTTTTCTTTTCTTAAGGTGTGTCCACAAGAATCTTTTTTTTTTTCATCATTTCTCTTTGTTTGTTCAAAAACACAGTAGACTTTGCCCTTGATGATGAGGATGTGTTTTTTTTGGTTTTTTTTTTGTGTGTGTGTGTGATTGTTGTGTGTGTGTTGTGCAGGTACGCAATGCTTTGTCGGAAGACGTGAAGAAGGCGGGCATCGACGACACTCCGCAGTCCGTGTTTGCGTTCCTTGTGAACCGTGTGAGGGCCAACCTTCACGTCGTGCTGTGCATGAGCCCTGTGGGGGAGGCCTTCAGGTGGGCTCTTCACTGTAGCCCTCATGATCACTGCAGTCACAACAATAGTTAGATATATATATATCTGTAAGATAATGAGGGTGATACTGATGGTGCTAATATGTGTGTGTGTGTGTATAGCCATCATGATAACTACAGTCACAACAATAATTGTATATGTAAGATAATGAGGGTGATAATGATGGCGCTAATACATAATATATATACATATAGTCATCATGATAACTACAATCACAACAATAATTACATATGTAAGATAATGATAAGGTTGATAATGATGGTACTAATACTGATACTAACAATAACACCAATCATAACAATAATAAAAACAAAAGATCAATGCAACAACAACAACAACAGTAACACCACTGCTGCTGCTGTTGCTTATGCTGCCATTGTTGTTGTTGCTGCTGCTACTGCTACTACTGTTGCTGCTGTGAATATTTTCAACAACATCAGCAGCGGCTGCTACTATTAGTATTGCTGCTGTTGCTGCTACTTCTGCTAGCAACAGTGACATCATCAACAACAACAATGATAATAGTAATGATAGTATAAATGATAATATTATTAGCTGACAGATGCGAGGCAGAGAATTTGCAGTATTGAAAAAAATAAAGATATAATTAGATAAATCAACATTTACCATTCATGATGGCTTTATTTCTTCAAATTTGTTTATCAGTCTCATTGATTGATGAAAAAATTATACAAATACTGTTCAAATTTTCTTGAACATTTTGAATCTGTTTGAACTAACTTTACTGTGTGTAACTTTGGTGTGGGATGTGAAATGGAAAGTAACATTGTTAACAACTGCATAACTTCGTTGAGCCTGTGTAGAAAAGTATTCATGATAATCAGTTGTTTGTTTTGGGATTACAGCCTATCTGAAACCTATAGCAACTGTATTTTTCTTTGTGATTCTGTAGTCCATACAACGGTGATCTTCATAAAAGATACAGGTGTCTTTTTTCTCGCTTTGTCACAAAGTCACCATCGTCGTGCATGTACCACTTTGATGTCTGCAATATGTTTGGTTACCAAACATTGCTCATTTCTTGCATTTCTTTTCATTTTGTGAGCATATCACAAAACAGAAGGTTAACATCTTCATTCACATGTGAAAAGGAGGTATCACCGGTTCTTTTGTTTATTCAGCCTTTTGAATGTTTTTGTTTACCTGTTTGGAAAGAAAGGAAGGGGTGGACTGGATGACTTAGGCTAGACTCTGGCAGCATTTTGAGAGTGTGTCTGTGTATGTATGTGTGTGTGCCTGCCTGTGTGTACAATTACACCTAAAATGCTTGGTTTGTGTGTGTTTTACATGTTCTGCAGTTGCATGCCTCTGTGACTGAGTTATGATTTGAAAGATATGTAGATATGTATTCGATTTTGTTTCACCATTTGCCAACATTCTCATGGTTTTTTTAGTTTTTTGGGGGTTTCACATTTTTTCTTCTTCTGTGTTCGTGGGCTGCAACTCCTGCGTTCACTCGTATGTACGCAAGTGGGCTTTTAGATGTATGACCGTTTTACCCTGCCATGTAGACATGGATCATACGATCTTTAACGTGCATATTTGATCTTCTGCTTGCGTATAAACATGAAGGGGGTTCAAGCACTAGCAGGTCTGCACATATATTGACCTGGGAGATCGAAATAGATCGAAAAAATCTCCACCCTTTACCCACCAGGTGCTGTCATTGAGATTCGAACCCGAGACCCTCAGATTGAGAGTCCAACACTTCAACCACTTGGCTATTGCGCCCATTGTTTCACATTTGAAACAATATCTCTCCATGCTCCATTTACCTACCTGTCCCCCCACCCTCCGCACCCCTTCCCACCCCCCATCACACCACACTGTTCCTCTGCCCTTGCTCCTGCCTCCAGTCTTTCACAGTCACCACTGTGTTTTGTGCCAGTGCCGTGCACTATGTTTCAGAACTGTTATTCTGTTTATTTGTGTGTGTGTGTGTGTGTGTCTACGTTTGAACTGATACATGACAAGACTCATTATGATTGATTGATTTATTTTTGCTGACATGAGGAGCTTGGTCGGCTTATGCTGCCATAGAGTTTGATTTGAAAACAATCATGTTGATAACAAACCCAGTCATTTATCAGTCAGTGTGTTGTTGAGATGTTTTCACTGGTCTCAAGTTTTGGTGTTGGTTATATCAGTTTTTCAGTGACTCATCTGCTAGCAAAATGACAGAAAACATTTACTGTTAAAAGGAAAGAAAAAAAAAGTGCATAGAAAATCTGCAGGATGAATTTTGATATTGTTTTGAATTACGTTGTATGATGAGTTTTGCGAAAATGTACTATTTTGAATCTGTAAGCAGGTTTCATTGAAGTCTGTCCTGTCTTTAGCCCTGCTCTTTCTGCCCTTTGTTTACTTGTCCATTTGAAATCCTCATCGTGCACGTCTCATATACTTGGAATGTTTGTGAAATCATACGCAGAAAGGATATACACAGAAATATTCACAAAAGAAGCTGAGTTGGTAAGGATGTGGACGACAGCAGAAGCAGAAGAGGGTAACGGTGCGAGGTGTGTGCAGGAACCGGATTCGCATGTACCCCGCCCTGGTGAACTGCACCACCATCGACTGGTTCAGCGAGTGGCCTCAGGACGCCCTGCTGGAGGTGGCCAACAAGTACCTGAACGAAATGTCCCTGGGCAGTGAGGAAGAGGTGAGTCACGGCCCTTGTTTGGCACTGCTCTTCCTTGTCGTCAGTCTTTTTGGTGCCCCTCCCATCAGTGGAAAAAGAACACACGCCAGAAAAGGAAATCACTGCTGAAATGTAAAATGTAAAGAGGTTTTTTTGTGTCTGACAGAACAAGAAGGAAGGCTTTTGTGCCGTAAAGCATATTTTTTCACCAACAAAAAAAAGAAAAAAAGAAAAGAAAAAGAAGGAATGACAACTTTTTTTTTGGTTTTATTAAAAGACATTTTTCCTAAAGGCTTCTAAAGACTTTTTGCACTTACGATTTTTGCTTTGCATCATAGTAAACCAGGCTTGTTAGTGATTTACAACAGGGGCAGAAAACTGTGAGACAGGGAGAACAAAGTGGGGTATGTGATTGTAGGGTGAGTGTTGTTCCTGGCTTCATGTCAAAGCTGTCCTTTTCTCTGTCGCTGCATCAAGTTGAGCGAGGATGAAGAAATCTCAGAGGGCAGTTGTCCTGAGGACGACAGTCCCAGCGATATGTCTGCTCTGGCAGCCAGTTCACACCAGTCCCGTCCCAAACGGGACACGGTCAGAAATGAGTCTTCTGTGGACAAAAGTCAGAGCTTTGTCCCTGAAGGTAGTCACTCAGAGACAGACCTTTCTGGTGACGAGAGTCCTCAGGACAGGAGCCCTAGAGGAAAGAGGATGGTGGATAAGTTGGTAAGACTGTGGATGTGTAGTTCTTTGTTCCGCACACTGCGTAGATGTAATGGTTATTGTACACAGTACGGTCCTCATCAACGTGCTGTTCACAGTGTTCGGCTGTAAGTGTGTAGGTGCACATGCGTCACATCATCAATGTCTCACAGGGTGAAGTATGTGTTCTAGTAAAGTGTTTGTCTTAAAATGGTGTACATGAGTTACATCGTTGATGTCTCACAAAGTGAAATATGTGTTCTAGTAAAGTGTTTGTCTTAAAATGGTGTACATGAGTTACATCGTTGATGTCTTACAAAGTGAAATATGTGTTCTAGTAAAGTGTTTGTCTCAAATCAGATGTTGCAGGGCATGACGTATGTTTGTTTGTGCACTGGTGGTTAGGTTGCTGTCTGAACTCTGATACTACAGTGCATGATTCACGACTATGGTGCATGATTCACGACTATGGTGCATGATTCATGACTGTGCTTGCACCATCATAGGAGTTGGATTGAAACAAGTTATTACAAAGGCTGATTTTTTTCTCTACACAGAAGCTTAACTTCTTCATTGCCACAGGTGATTTTTGTTGACCAGACAGTGCACTGCCACAGGTGACTTTTGTCGACATTGAGGAGTCACGTTGAAAAGACAGTTTCTCACATTGTAACAAAGCTTGACACCTCAGCCAGTTTTCCAATCGAACAATGACTAACCTTTGCCCCCTGACCAAGTTTGAAGTGAACAAGTTCATGTGTTGTTTTGACATGAACCCAAGCCTGTGACTGAGAGCATTGTTTCTGGAATATTTGGCGCTGGGGAGTGTTTTCACACAGAAACTTGGTGGTGAAGGAGTTAATGGTTTGAAAGAAAAAAAAAAACAAGTGAATAAAACTTCTTCGCCAGTACAGTGTGTGTGTCACTGTATTTTATCATCAGATCTTGTTCCCTGTTCTCAGAACTCTAAGCAACCCAAGATCCAAGGGCAAGAACTGAGGTTGTGAAGGGGAGGAAATGAGCTGTTTAGTCTCACTCAGAATACATACAGTTTCCTGTGCTGACCCACGAAACAGTGCAATACAGTACAATACAGTACAGTACAATACAGCACAGTGCAATACAGTACAATACAGCACAGTGCAATACAGCACAGTGCAATACAGTACAATACAGTACAATACAGTGCAGTACAGTACAACATAGTACAGTGCAGTACAGTATGTAATGGCACTTTTTTTTTTCAGTGAAATATATAATGAGAGGTTGAAGAGTGGAAATTTTCATTGGCACTGAGCAGGTTGAAATTTGTTTTCACTGTACATAAAACTGTTGTTCAGGTTTTGAGTAGTCTGAAAATTGCTTCTCCCAATGAGTATGTTTAAAACTGTCACTCACTCCAGGGAGATTAAAGATAATTTGGGTCAATGCTCCAAGAAAACAAACCTATCAGGGTACGTTCACCAAGTGGTGTGTGGCATGAATGTTACTGGAATTCACCGATAACATATTGGTCAGGTTGGTGTGTACTGCATTCACTCCAAATTCACATGGTCGCATGGTTGTTTGTGTGTCACCTGAAAGCTGGAGTCTGCCATGTATACATAGAAGAAGCTCCATACCGCTATGTTTATTTGGTGCATGTTTAATATAAGAAAGTCCTAACATGCTTGTATCCGTTCGAGATATTGTGCTGGTTTTATAATTCAGAAGTCTGCTGTGGTGAGGGTGAGCTGGATGGAGAAGTTGGATAAACATGACTATTCATTTGAGATAACATAAGTTTAAAGGATCAGTCTTCTTCTTCTGCGTTTGTGGGCTGCAACTCCCATGTTCACTCGTATGTACACGAGTGGGCTTTTACGTGTATGACCATTTTTACCCCTGCCATGTAGGCAGCCATACTCTGCTTTCGTGGGTGTGCATGCTGGGTATGTTCTTGTTTCCATAACCCACCGAACGCTGACATGGATTACAGGATCTTTAACGTGTGTATTTGATTTTCTGCTTGCATATACACACAAATGGGGTTCAGGCACTAGTGGGTCTGCACATATGTTGACCTGGGAGATTGGAAAAATCTCCACCCTTTACCCACTGGGCGCCGTCACCGAGATTTGAACCTGGGACCCTCAGATTGAAAGTCCAACGCTTTAACCACTCGGCTATTGCGCCCATCCAAAGGATCAGTCAAATTGGTGTTCTGGCAGGATCTTTTTTTCTTTTTTTTTTCAAATATAAAAAAAATTTCCAGATTCAAAATTGATTTGGAACTTGTCAAAAGTCTGTTGGACACATAAAGTCATACGCCAGAAATCAGTCTTTCATCAGTGTCCGTCTATGTAGAAATTGTATATGAGAAGAATATAGCAATTAACGATGACTGTGCCCATGTGGATGACTGGTGTAAAGTGTGACAGTGACCAGCTCCATGCCTGGTATGTGTTAGGGTGTGATGCATTCACTGCATAGTCTTTGTGGATCACAGCGCATTTTCATGTCAGTGGTTTGAAGTCTTAGTAGGGGCATTAACGTGTGACCATGGTATAGCTGCCATTTCTTTGGACGTGTGTGTGTGTTGTGTGCTTGCTGTATGTGAATTCGCCTTTCCTTGTCATCTCTGTAGACTGTTTGATCATCTTGTCTCTTCATTAATGTGTGTGTGGGGGGGAGGGGTGTGGGGGGTGGAGGGGTTGGGGTGGGGGGCGCTTGCATGCATACGTGTGTGTGTGTGTGTGTGTGATTGTCACCGTGTTTAGTTTCTGTCTCTCACTCTTTGCTGTGTGGCTGGTCTCTCGAGCTCCATGTCATGCTCAGGGCATGTCAGTCCATTGCTTTCTTTCTCCTCTGTCTCCAGTCCTCTCTCTCTCTCTCTCTCTCTCTCTCTCTATATATATATATATATATATATATATATAAATATATATAATTGTCCTTTCCCTTTTCAGGTTTTCTTACTTCCGTTCCCTTTCCGTATTTCTGAACTGTCATATGTTGATACATTTTTTTCCATGTGAATATGAATAAGTGGCTGGGAAACATGATATCAGTGTAAAAGTAATGTGATTTAACTAAATGCTCAAACACTGTAATTCTCTGTGGATCAAGAAAAAGATGCTTGTCACAGATAACACATTTACAGTTTTGCAAGAAACATGTATTGGAGAGTGCATTGGCTGAATGTTGATCATTCATGATTTCAGTTATTATTAATTGAATTAGAAATAGGTTAAATGGTGTCAGAGAATATCAGCATATTTTTCAAGATTTCATGTCAAGTGATATAAAACGTGTATCTGGTGGTCATGTTATAGTATGTTAGTGTTTGCAATGCATTTTTTGTTTCGATTTCAAGGAAGACGCTGTTTTGTCTCCTTAGTGAAAGCTGCAGTTTGATTGGATGATTGTTTCTAGAGACTGGGTTGGATGTAAAAATAGGTATCCGGGGAAGGCAGACTAACGGCTGTGGTGGTTGTGAATGTCAACATTCTGTTTGAGATGAATGTTTCTTCCTTTAGTGTTTTATTATTTCAAACATGTTGATGAAGATGGTTTCTGGTATGAGTGGCTGGAGGTGGAAGGAGAGTGGTAGTTGACTGCAAGGATGTTTTCATTCTTTGAAGGGAGTGGTCTGCTAGATGGAGTTTGTCAGTTAAATGTGATCAGTGTTGCTATCTTCATTTTCTATTTGGTGTTTTTGTGAAGCCTGGCTCTTCAGTTTGACATGCAAAATGATTGTTTGCATTGCTACAGCTTGTGGACTTTTGGTGGAGTCATGCATGTGTTGCGACATTATGTGATATCAGCGACAACAGTGATTGGTTTTTGTGGGTTTTTTTAATGCTTTTTATTTATATAAATGCTGAATATAGATATAGTTCCTGGCTTAAACTTTGTTTTGGGACTGAATTTATTAATCACAAGTGAACCTTATTTAGAAACAATTCTTGTGTGCTTGTTTGTTATATAATTGCCTAATTACATTATAAGGTAGTTTATTTGGGATTTCATATGTGTGTGTCTCTGGTGAGAATGAGACTCAATTTAGTACGAAAAATAAGCCACTCACTGTAGTTGAGAGAGGGAAACAGTGAATTTGACAGTGCCACTAGTAAAAGTTTTCAAATAGTGTATAGACAGTTTTATTATTGTGTCCATATTTGCATACAAATGTCCACTGATATACAGCTGATTTTTCAGTGTTTGTGTGTGTGTGTGTGTGTGGTTTTGATTTTAAACCTTCGTGCTGCTCTGAAAGTGAGGCAGATATGATGAATACCTTGTCAGTGCTTGCAGTATCGGAAGGAAGCAAGCGTGAACCAGTGATTTGCATGAGTGAGGAAGAATCGTTCACCGCAGTCAACGTAACCATTTCAAACTTTGAGAAGAATCATTTGTCACCATCAGAACGGCGTTTCAGACTGATAGGTTCTCATCTTGATTTTGAGTTGAGTGGAGTGAAGGAATGGATGAATCCTTAATTCAGTGTGTGTTTACGTTTTCGCTGTGTTACATGATGCAATGAATGAAATGTAGAAAAGGATCAGATGTGTATTTGTGGTCATGCTACTCAGAAATCTGTGTCCGTGTGGGCCTGTGTTCACACACACACACACACACACACACAGAGGCTCACATGGACATTGATGTTTGTTCAGTATGTACACATTTTGTGTAATGTGTGTATTTCCTTATTTGTGGTGACGTATTGATGTCTTCAGCGAACAAAGACGCTTGCGGGCCTCATGGTAAACTGCCTAGAATAGTGACGGCTTTGGGACAGTGTTGGGTTGTTATGTTTTTTGTCCTCTCTTTTTTGTTCTTTTGACATGTTGTTTCTACTTGTTGGGTTTTTTTTTTGGAACATGTCGTCTTCGTCTAGTTTGTTTTATTAACAGGTTGACTTTATTTGTTTGGTTTTGTGACATGTTGGTATTTTGGGTTTTTCACATATGGGTCATTGATTTTTGTTGTCTCCATTTATAAGTTAATATCACAGGTTTTCTTTCTTTTTCTGCACTTTCCTTTGACTGATTTTCTGTTGCAGACATGGATTGCTGGTTATGTTTTGGTGACATGTGCATGTTGTTGGGGGTTTTAGGACTTGTTTTACTACTGCTTTTGCTGTTAATGATCACCATCGTCATAATTAAAAAACAACAACAACAACAAAAACAACACCAAAACAACAACAACAACAACAACAACAAAAAAAAAACAACAACAAACAAACCTGTGACATTAATGATAATAATAAGGATGAAGAACAATGTTTACAAAAAAAGAATATGGTTAGTAGATAAATCTCTCCCCCACACAGAGACTCATAATACACAGGGAGCATTTAGACATATGCATTCCCACAGAGAGGACTAAAGTGTACAAACATGAACATACTTCTGTAACACACACACACACACACACACACATGCGTTTAGGCATGCACAAGCACATAAAAAAAAACAACAACACACAACACACATGTACACAAGATCACACATGATCTCCACTAAGAATGAAACTTGTTGTGTTTTTTAAATGAATTGATCGAAATACGGTTTTGTTGTTTTATCTTTTCGTTTGATACAGATAAAGACCCTGAGTGGATGTATTACTTGAACAGCTGTAGTTTTGATAGCTATGGTATATGGTTTTGTAGTTTTATCTTTTCGTTTGATACAGATAAAGACCCTGAGTGGATGTATTACTTGAATAGCTGTAGTTTTGATAGCGATGGTGTGGTCTTTGTTATCCACACACTATGACTGTCTCTCTTCATGTTCTTTTCGTTGTGCGACTCAAGTCCCTTTTTATTGACCTTGTTGACCTTAATAAGGCTTGACTAGTGCATCTGGTCTATGCATAGGCCAGGCATCTGCTCTTTGTTATTATTATTATTATTTTCAAAGCAGATGTGTAGCTTATGTGGATCTGTACCCAGGCTGTGACACCTTGAAACAAACTGAAACTGACCTCTTATGATGTGATATGATATGATATGATATATGGACTTACGTAGCGCCTGTCCTCTGTCAAAAACCAAGCACTAAGCACTTTACAAACACAGAGTCACTTGCACAACAGGCTGCCTACATGGGTAGAGCTGACTGATGGCTGCCACTGGGCGCTCATCATTCATCTCCTGTGTCATTCAATCAGGTTTCAGTCACGGACACATATAGTCATACAGACATGTAACAGCTTGTATTGCAGTTGTTTTTACTGACGTATTACGTCTGTTCATTCTGCTTTATGGTTATTGTTTCTGCTCGCTGTGTTAATTGTGCTGATGTATTGTCTGTGCTGATGTGTTAGGGTAGTTAACAACCCTTTGTACCTAATCTGTGTTTTGGTTTGTCAACAGTGTGCTGTTTGTATTCGGTTTGTCAACAGTCTGTTGTATAGTTAACAACACTTTGTCTGTATTCTGTTTTGGTTTGTCAACAGCATGTTGTTTGTATTCAGTCTGTCGACAGTCTGTTGTATAGTTAACAACACTTTGTCTGTACTTTATCTGTGCTTTGATTTGTCAGCAGTATGCTGTATGTATTCGGTTTGTCAACAGTACGTTGTATAAGCATGTTGAGTTAACAGAATGTTGTTCTGTGTTTGGTTTGTTTGATAACGTGTGTGTGTGTGTGTGTGTGTGTGTGTGTGTGTGCTTTCCACTCCTCAGGACAAACACAAGCCTGCTCTGGCGAAGATCTTCAGCATCATGCACAAGTCTGTGTCGGACTTCTCGCACCGCATGCTGAACGAGATGAGGCGCCACAACTATGTCACTCCCACCAACTACCTGGAGCTGGTGTCCGGCTACAAAAAGTGAGTCGCTGGGGCTGTTAAATCTCTGTGTGCGTGTGTGTGTGTGTGGAGGATGTGTGTGTGTGTGTGTGTGTGTGTGTGTGTGTGCGCGCGCGGAGGATTTGTGTGTGTGTGTGTGTATGTGTGTGTGTGTGTGGAGGATTTGTGTGTGTGTAGGATTTGTGTGTGTGTAGGATTTGTGTGTGTGTGTGTATGTGTGAGTGTGTATGTGTGTGTGTGTGTGTGTGTGAGTGTGTGTGTGTGTGTGTGTGTGTGTGTGTGTGGGTGTGTGTGTAGGATTGTGTGTGTGTGTGTGTGTAGGATGTGTGTGTGTGTGTGCGTGTGCGTGTGTGTGTGTGTGTGTGTGTGTGGTATGGTGTGCATGTGTGTACTCATATGTGTGTCAGTGAGTCAGTGCGATTCAGCTCCAGTCCACTGCCCTTTTTTCCCCAAACTTAATAATGTTTAGCACAGAACACATTTTAAACAATTCTCTTTCTTGCTCTCTCTCTTTTCTTTGATTCCTTTCTTGAAGAAAGTATCACAAGTCTTAAAGGCCTTGCCTCTCTAGTACTGTATAATATCATTATTATTATTGTTCTTCTTTTTATTATTGATTTTACTATCAGTATGATTATTATTGTTGTTGACTTGATCAGTATGATTATTATTGTTGTTGACATGATCAGTATGATTATTATAGTTATTGACCTGATCAGTATGATTATTATTGTTATTGCATACCCAGATTCAAACACTTCACTGTCGGACACTGCTCTTTCTCTGTCTCTGGACCTTGTATTTGGAATGAGCTCCCTCCTTCACTTTGTCAGGTCTCTGCACTGGGCTCTTTCAAGTCTGGCCTTAACCCTTTGAGCCCTGAGTTCCTGAGCAATTTTAACCCTTCTGCCTGAGCTCCTGAGCCAAAATTTGCAAATAATTGGTATTAAACCCTTTGAGCCCTGACCACCGCTTTACCGGTGGTAGAGAAAAATGACATAATGCCTAGCCACCGGTTGAGCGGTGCGTAAACACTTGAAATGTGCAGAGTCTCAATTGGCCCGTCAGGGCAGAAATCAGGGACAAAACGTGCCATAAAACAACTGTACACAACGCAGCAAGTAATTGATATGCTTGATGATTTATCAGAAGTAGAGTATGACAATGATTTCTCTGATAGTGAGGTGGAATTCGAATCGGATGATTTTGCTACAGATAGTGATGTTGAAAATGAATCTGAGCATGCAGAATCAGTTGATCAAAGGAGGCATGTCAGGTTGAGACTCTGCACACTTCATGGTAGAAATCAATCTTTTTTATCCAAAGCACATGCACAAAACACAGTGAAAAGGCGCGGCCATGTTGGTACTACGTTCGCTGACGTCAGAATATTACGGTTTTTCTGATTGGCTCTTCAATATAAGCCAACCAATAGCAAAACACGACACAAGTGTTTACGCACCCTATAACCGGTGGCTAGGCATTATGTCATTTTTCTCAACCACCGGTAAAGCGGTGGTCAGGGCTCAAAGGGTTAAAAACCCACCTCTTCTCGAGATAGCCTCCCTTCCCTGCCTCTTCCTTGTCTTCAGTTTCTCAAGTTTTAGAGTCATGCTTGCATGTGAATGACTGGTGTGAAAGCGCTTTGATTTATCTGCACAAACCACCAAAAACAGTGTGTGGCTGCCTACATGGCGGGGTAAAAACGGTCATACACATAAAAGTCCTCTCGTGTACATATGAGTGAGCGTGGGAGCTGCGGCCCACGAATGAAGAAGAAGAAGAAGTCTCTGCACTAGATTTAGTGCTATATAAATACTCATTATTGTTGTTATTATTTTTCAGGCTGTTGTTTGAGAAGAAGAAGGAGCTGGGCGACGCGGCCGACAAGTTGCGGAACGGTCTGAGCAAGATCGACGACACCCGGGAGAAGGTGGAGAAGATGTCTGTGGAGCTGGAGGATGCCAAGGTGAAGGTCACCCAGTTCCAGAAGCAGTGTGACGACTACCTTGTCATCATCGTGCAGCAGAAGCGAGAAGCTGACGAACAGCAGAAGGTAGGGCTGTCAGGAGAGGGTTGTGTGTTGTCCACGTTGTGGAGTCGGAACTTTTTTGTCTTTTTTTTTTTTTTTTTTTTTTTGTAAAGCAGGGTCAGTTTTCGATTGTTTGTGATTTGTGTGAGAGAGGGATGATGAAAGATACAGTTATGGGGTTGTTGGGAGAAGGTTGTTTGTTGTTCATGATGTGGAAGATTAAACTTTTTTTTTGTCTAGTGTTTTTCCTGTGATTATATATTACTTGTGAGAGAGGGTTAATGAAAGATGCATGTATGTCGTTGGGATGTATTTCGAAATGTACATTTGGTTTATGTGTATAATGTTATAGAAATGTAGATATCAAACATTTATACGTACAGGATGTCATCTATGAGGATGATGATGAAAATAATTGATGGCAGTCTAGTAGTGCAAAGAACCTCCCCCTTACAGCCCCCCCCCCCGCCTCACCTCCCTTCCCCCCAATCCCCCCCCCCGCCCCCCCCCACACACACAGCATGGTGATGACCCAGCAAGGTGTGTGTGTTGACAGTCAGTGGCCCAGAAGGGGGAGCGCATCGCTGACGAGGAGACCAAGTGTCAGCACATGGCTGACCTGGCTCAGAACGACCTGAACGAGGCCCTGCCTGCCCTGCAGGAGGCCATGCTGGTGAGGGGGTGTGGTTGTGTTTTAGGGGGTGTGTCTTTGTGTGCGTTTTTTCGTGTGTGTGTGTGTGGTATTGTTTGTGTGTGTGTTTGGTATTTTTTTGCTCTGTGTGTGGTGTGTTTTTCTGTCTGTGTGTGTTTGTGTGTGTGTGTGTTTGTGTGTTTGTGTGTGTGTGTGTGTGTGTATGGGTGTGTGGGTGTGGATGTTTGTGTGCGTGTGTGTGTGTGTGTGTGTGTGTGTGTGTGCCTGAAATTACACCTTATATTGCTACCTCCCTGTGGACTGTTGACGCCTGGGCTTAGATAGACGATCCTGGGTAAGGTTGTGTGCGGAGGGGATTTCGGATGATTGGCATGAGAATAATGCAACTAAAATGGCACGGATGATAGGAAATTGTGTGTGTGTGTGTGTGTGTGTGTGTGTGTGTGTGTGTGTGAGTGCATGAAATTACACCTAACATTGATAGCTCCCTGTAGACTGTTGGCACTGGGCTGAGTATGGTTGTGTGCGAGGGGGGGGATTCAGGATGAGAGGCGCTAATAAATAACTGCCACTGAGATGGTACGGATGATAGGATGGACAAAAAAATTAAAAAAAGAAAGAAAAAAGAAGTAATAATCAACAAAATTATTGCTTTTGGCATGGAATGGGAACATGTGGCAAAAAAAAAAAAAAAATCTAATGGGGTAGTTAGTGGCTCTCTTGAGGTTGCTGACTGCTGACTGCTGACTGCCGTGTGGTCCAGGCCCTGGAGTCTCTCAACAAGAAGGACATGACTGAGATCAGGTCCTATGGCCGGCCCCCAGCTCTGGTGGAGAAGGTGATGGAGTCCGTCATGATCCTCCGAGGGTCGGAACCCACCTGGCCTGAGGCCAAGAAACAGCTGGGTGGGTGAACAAGGGTGAAGGGGGTGGAGGGGGGTGTGTGGCTCTTGAACTGCATGAAGTGGGGTGGGTGGGTGGTGGGGGTGGGGGGCTTGGAGGGGTGGGGGGGGGTGTGGCTCTGTTGAATTGCATACAGTGGGGATAGGGGGGCTAAGAAACATCTGGGTGGGTGAGAGGGGTGGGTGGGGGGGTGGAGGGGCGGTGGCTCTGTTGAATTGCATACAGGGGGGGCTTGGGGGTTGGGGGGGGAGGTAAGAAACAGCTAGGT
This sequence comes from Babylonia areolata, assembly GCF_041734735.1. Classification (NCBI taxonomy): domain Eukaryota; kingdom Metazoa; phylum Mollusca; class Gastropoda; order Neogastropoda; family Buccinidae; genus Babylonia; species Babylonia areolata. Next base: position 14,294,088 of record NC_134888.1, on the reverse strand, counting down.
GGGTGGCAGGGGAGGAGGGTGTGTGTGGCTCTGTTTGCTGAACTGCATGCAGTGGGGTGGGGGCAGTAGTGTTTGTTTGAGATGACGTACACAGCAGTAGAAGTGTATGTTTTAGATGAACACAACAGCAGTAGTAGCTGGTTTACATCAGTGAAAAAATCCCCACCAAGCCTTCTCTCTCTCTCTCTCTCTCTCCTACACAGGTGACCAGAACTTCCTCAAGCAGCTGATCAACTTTGACCGAGACAACATCTCTGACCGTGTGTTGAAGAAGGTGGGCCAGTACTGCGCCCAGTCTGACTTCCAGCCGGAAATCATTGGCCGTGTGTCCACGGCAGCCCGCTCGCTGTGCATGTG
>NC_134888.1:14286231-14288731 GCF_041734735.1 Babylonia areolata | reverse complement strand
AGGGCCTGCCCAACGACTCCTTCTCCACAGAGAACGGGGTCATCGTGACCCGGGGGTCCCGCTGGCCCCTGATGGTGGACCCCCAGGGCCAGGCCATCAAGTGGATCAAGAACATGGAGGCGTCAAGGGTGAGGAGGGGGAGGGGGGAGAGAGATGGGGGGCAGGGGGAGGGGGCACAGAGAGGGGGAGGGGGGGGACAGAGGGTGGGGAGGGGGATGGGGCACAGAGGGGGGGAGGGGGCACAGAGAGGGGGAGGGGGGGACAGAGAGGGGGAGGGGGATGGGGAACAGAGGGGGGGGGGAGGAGGGGGAAGGGTGAGGGGGGACAGATGAGGGGAGGGGGAGGGGGACAGAGGGGGAGGAGGAGGGCAAGGGGAGGGGGAGACAGAGGAGGGGAGGAGGGGGGAGACAGAGGGGGGGAGGGGAATGGGGAGACGGAGGGTGGGAGGGGGAGACAGAGGAGGGGGAGGAGGATGGGAGAGACAGAGGGGGGGAGGGGAATGGGGAGACGGAGGGGGGGAGGGGGAGACAGAGGAGGGGGAGGAGGATGGGAGAGACAGAGGGGGGGAGGGGGAGACAGAGGAGGGGGAGGAGGGGGGGAGAGACAGAGGGGGGCAGGGGTAGGGGGTACAGAGGGGTGGAAAGCGTAATCTCTTCTCTCTCCTTTCACCGCCAGTCAGTTTAGAGTGAAACACTCCCCGGTGCCTGAAAGCAGGGGAAATAAACGGCGTCTAAGAACAGCTGACGATTCCCCAGTGAGATGTGGACGAAATATGGCCTGTCATACACCGGAAAACTAAGAGCAGTAGGTTTGTGATTAACCAACCCATGATCATTTGTTGCCATGGGTTCTTTATTGGTGCACTAAGTGCATGCTGCACACAGGGACCTCCCGGACTTACCCGGAAATAGTGATTCTTAGTGTTTCTTTAAAATACATGTTATAATTTCTCTTTTACTGTGTTATAAAAAATGAAGCTGCTAATTTTGTTTTGTTTTTTTTTTTTATCACATTCATATTTCAATTCAACCTTTTCACTTTTAAGTTGATTTTTTTGGGCCATGTTCAGATATATATGTTAGACTCGACTACAGGCTGAGAGACTGTGTGGTGTGAGTGACAACGAGCCTTTGAATGCACATGTAATTTCCAGTCGGATTCTTCTTCTTCTTCGTTCGTGGGCCGCAAGTCCGATGTTCACTCGTATGTATACAAGTGGGCTTTTACATGTGTATAACCATTTTTAGCCCACCATGTAGGCAGCCATACTCTGTTTTCAGGGGTGTGCAAGCTGGGTATGTTCTTGTTTCCATAACCCACCGAACGCTGACATGGATTACAGGATCTTTAACGTGCGTATTTGATCTTCTGCTTGCATATACACATGAAGGGGGTTCAGGTGCTAGCAGGTCTGCATGTATGTTGACCTGGGAGATCGGAAAAATCTCCACCCTTTACCCACCAGGCGCCGTCACCGAGATTGGAACCCCTGGATCCTCAGATTGAAAGTCCAACGCTTTAACCACTCGGCTATTGCACCTGTCAATCGGATTGATAAAGATGTATTGTATTGTATTGTACTGTATTGTATTGTATTGTGCGTGGTGTGTGCAGGGCCTGAAAGTGATTGACCTGCAGCAGTCAGACTACATGCGAACTCTGGAGACGTCCATCCAGTTTGGGTTGCCAGTACTGCTGCAGAATGTGCAGGAGAAACTGGACCCCTCCCTGGATCCCGTGCTCAACAGGTCCCTGGTGAAGATCGGTCAGTGGTCTGTGTGTGTGTGTGTGTGTGTGTGTGTGTGTGTGTGTGTGTGTGTGTGTGTCTATATGTGTGTTTGTGTGTGTGTGTCTGAGTTTGTGTGTGTGTGTATGTGTGTGTCTGGGTGTGAGTGTGTGTGATGTGTGTGTTCCGTTTGCGGTGAAAGAAAAAGAAAAAAAAAAAGGAAGAAGAAAGAGGTGCTGACCCTCCCAGTGATGCGTGGTTGCAGGCGGTGCCTACATCATCCGCCTGGGGGACAAGGAAGTGGAGTACAACCCGGACTTCCGCTTCTACATCACCACCAAGATGTCCAACCCACACTACACCCCCGAGACCTCCACCAAGACCACCATCGTCAACTTCGCCGTCAAGGAGCAAGGTAGGAGGGGAGGGGGGTCAGGAGGGAGGGTGGAGGGGAAGGGAGGGGGAGGGTCGACACTTAACTCATTGAGCACTGCGGCCGGGCATTGCTCGGTGTCATGATTTGTCTGGTCAAAACAGTTTTCGCTCGTTTCCTACACATGCAGTAAACAGCAAAGAAAAGGAACTGGCTTCTCCAGTATTCCTGGATGTGTCCACACATGATTTTAGAGGAAAAACCTTTTTCTGCTTTTTTGTTTTTTATTTTATTTTACTGCATTAGTATGGCATGGGAGCGTGCTGAGGTTGTTAACTCCCCAAGGTTTGAATGAGTTAATCATTAATTCAGATCATGCTGCTTTAACTCTCTCCATACGA
>NC_134888.1:14186231-14281231 GCF_041734735.1 Babylonia areolata | reverse complement strand
TTTAGGGTTTTCATCTACTATGAAACACTTCAGACGAAAGCTTCAAACTGAAATATTGTTTACAGTGAGTTTCTGTGTTGTAATTTTGTTCGATAGTGTTTGTGGGTGTTTGGGTTGGAGAGAGTGTGTGTGGATGTGTGTGAGTGGTTATGTATAGTGTTTAAAACAACATGATAGTGCAAGAAACAACATAATTGCACTTTGGTGTTGTGTCTAATACATTTGTTAATATTTTAGGACTATTTCCGCCCGTGAAATAAAGCAGCTTAATTTTCTTTCTTTTTTTTTTTTCAAAGTAATCTGTGAGTTATCTTCCTCTGATTGAGAGTTATCTCATCCTGTCAACATTGACGTTATGATAATTATATTCTCCATTCATTTTCCTTCAAGAAAACATATACTTTTACATATTTTTGAGCATAATTTTAATTTTCATGATTTTTATTTATTTATATTTTTTTTAGAGGTTGGTGATTGTTTTGAAAAATCACAAATAGTTCCAGAAGTGAAAGGGTTGAGATGACTCTGGAATTGGACTAAGCTGAGTTTGTGAAAGAAGTGAAAGGGTTGTGTCATTTTTTTAAAACAATATTTTTCAAAAAGATGTTTGAGGCAAGTGTGGAAAATTCGTCACATAGAAGCGTGTCTAGAGAGCGAGAAAGAGTGCAAAGTTTAGAGGTTAAATTTTCATGTCATCACCCTGTTTGCAATGGAGGTTCACATCTAAAATGTAGGCAGAGTAGTAGTGCACAGTTTCATAGTTAAATTTTCATGTCATCACCATGTTTGCTGTGCAGGTGCAGGTGCTAAGTGCAGAGAGAGTGAGAAGCAGAGCAAAGTTTAAAGGTTGAATTTTCATGTCGTCACTGTGTCTTCTGTGCAGGTACACGTGTCAGGTTCAGAGAGTGAGAAGCAGAGCAAAGTTTAAAGGTTGAATTTTCATGTCGTCACTGTGTCTTCTGTGCAGGTACACGTGTCAGGTGCAGAGAGTGAGAAGTAGAGCAAAGTTTAAAGGTTGAATTTTCATGTCGTCACTGTGTCTTCTGTGCAGGTACACGTGTCAGGTTCAGAGAGTGAGAAGCAGAGCAAAGTTTAGAGGTTCAATTTTCATGTCATCGCTGTGTTTTTTTGTTCAGGTACACGTGTCAGGTGCAGAGAGTGAGAAGCGGAGCAAAGTTTAAAGGTTGAATTTTCATGTCATCACTGCGTCTTCTGTGCAGGTACACGTGTCGGGGTCTGTTTGAGAAGCACAAGCTGCTGTTCTCCTTCCAAATGTGTGCCAAGATCCTGGAGTATGCTGGCAAGCTCAACATGGATGAGTACAACTTCTTCCTGCGCGGTGGTGTGGTAGGTGTCTTTCACGCTTCTGTTTTGCTGTTTTGTATTGTAGGTATCGCTTGTGTGAGTGTGCGTGTGTGTTTGTGTGTGTGTTTACGTACATATGTGTGTGTGTGTGTGTGTGTGCACATGTGTGTGTTTGTTTTGTTCTTTTACTTTGTATTCATGAAGAGTCAAGATATTGTGTATTTATTCTTTCATAATTTCCTGTTTATTCGCATGCACAGTAATCACCTGTTTTGAACTTGCGAAGATTGGGGGAAAATTTTTATTCGCCCATAGTGGGTAAGTTCACTGCAGGTATAACGATGTTTTGGGGTTTATTTGCCAGAATGTTTATACACAGACGTTACACACATGAGATTTTCTAGTTTTGACAGCCATATCTTCCAACATATATGTGCAGTGCGTTTGTCTGAATGTGTGAGTTTGGTAAACTTGTCGTACTTGTGTTTTTTTATGTTTCCCTTGTCGCCAAATGTTGTGTCTTGTTATTAAATAATATTGTGGTTGTTCATTAACATTAGCGATACGCACAGAACAGCTCATGTTTGTGTCTGACTTTTTGTTGTTTACTTCGGAGACGTAGTTAATCAGCTGGGTGGAAGAACAAAGGATTATGGGATTCATTACTGTTAATTACCAAATCAAGGCTTGTCAGTATTAATGAACAGTGGATTAATGTATTACTGAATGCAGCACATAAGTAGGTTTTATTCAACTGTATAAGTGTTATTCACTTTCTTCCTTCTTATTTAATCATTCCCTTTTTGCTTATTTATTTGCTTGTTTTGAAACAGAAGGAATTGTCCACATGATGCCTGACTGTTCTTATGCAATATGCTTGTTACTAATGTAAGAAAAGTTGAAAATTAAAAAAAAAACAAAGATTTTTCTCAAATTTGAATGCTTAAATCAGAACAAATCTCTCTTTTTGGGGTGGGGGGGGGGGGGTGAGGGGGCGGGGGGTTTGGGGTGCGGGGACGTTTTAGTTGATTTTTTAATATCTATTTTTTTTAAGATGATCAGAATTGCATGACCGTTGCATGACTGGTTTGTGATTCTGTATATTGTTATGTGTTGTTGTTGTTTTTTTTCCCTGACATTGTGGATTCTTCCTCCAGGTGGTAAAAGCAGTAAGTGAGGTGTTGTACCATGTGAGCTGTTGTTGCATGTGGGTTGGAGTGTGGGAGAGGTTCGGGAGGGAGAGTTCGGGGTGTGGTGTTCACGGAAGACAGTGTGACAGAAGACTGAAATTCCAAGAGAAACCAAGCATGAGAGAGAAAGTGCGGTAGTCATCCCGCTTGGAGAGTTTGTGGCACCTGGTCTTTCCAGCCTCAGACACTGTGCTAGTGTGTTGTCAAGCAAAAAACAACAACAACAGCAACATGGTTTGGTTGTTAAAGTTCTACAGACTCGACTAGTGATTATAGTATTCTCTTTTATGTCAGTAAATATGTATGGTGGTGTGATGAAACAACTGAAAACTGTCATTGGTAACTTGACGTTTCCATGGAGAAAATCTCAGTCAACAGATCAAATGGAATTACACTTGACCCGTTCATTAGACACGCCTTGTGAATTAGAAACAGTCATTAGTTTTAACGGATAATGCTGTGTTGTGTGGGACAGGTTTTTCTTGTACTCTTGAGTAAATGAATGCAGTTATGGTGTGAATTGGTTTTTAGCACTTCTCGGCATGTCATTGACAAAATACTGCTTACGAATGATCTCTAGATGTACATCTGCAAAGAAGCAGTAAAAAAAAAAAGCAGTGACTCAGATTTAGCCAGGAAAATTAAAGTGTTGCATTAAAGCATTTTTTCTTCTTTATTTCACGGAAGTAATCCACCATACCTCAAAGCGACCAAAGCATTCAACTTGCTCCCTGATTCTTCCCTTCAAAACCAGAATCAGTGTTGCCTGCAGAGTCAACAGTGCTGTTTACTGTTGCCAGCTTTCTGTACGTCGTACGTCTCAAGGCTCTCTTCAGGGGGTTGTTGCTCATGATTGTGTCCAGAAACAGGTCTTGTTGATGTGAGTGTTGCTCAGATGCTGGGGGAAGTGGGAGGGTTTATTGGGACCAGGGATGTGTGTGTAAGCGGGGAGGGGGGGACTTGGGGGGGGGGGGTAATGCCACTGAAGCAACATGGATGATGGGAAAGTAAAAAAAAGAAGAAGAAAAAAGAACAAATTAGGTGGATAGCCTACCCCCAAAATACTAAGCAAGACTCAGGTCATATGACACTTGGCCTGCCTCTGAATAGGAGGGGAAAAAAACAAAACAAAAAAACAAACAAACCTACACACCTTTAATTCCACCTGAAAAAGCGTTAGATGAAAGATAAAAAAAAAAACAAACCCAAAAACAAACATGTGGCAGTAACCAGCACCTTTGATACTGCAGGTAGATAGCCTGGACGCTGCAGAACGTCTCCACTGTGTACTTGTTGGCTCAAGTTATTTGTTGTGGAGAGGGTTGTAAACAGTGGTGTGTGTTGTGGTGGATGTTAGTTTGGTGAAGGTTTGTGGAAACTGTCATACCCCAGTTGATGTGTTGGATGGTAGGTTGGAGGTTTTGGAAGGTGGTCATGGTGATTCAGTATGGTGTGATTTCAGAAAAAAAAAAAAGATCATAGCATGTTGTATGATTTTTTTTTCTTTTTTTTGTATTTCTTTTATTTTTTGTAGTGAAATGAATGTCGTGTACTGATTATTTTTACCTTACTGTTCTCTGTGTGTGCTCTTTGTGATCAATAGAAACGTGATCATGAATGTGTGCTCTCTGTTAAAAGACCCAGTTATATAATAGTAGTCATTATTTTTATATAGTCTTTTCAAGAAATCTGAAAAACAAACAAACCGGAAACAATAAATCAATAAAAAAAAAGGGTCCATAATCTCACATTTTTGTAGGATGGTTAGTTTTTGTTCTTTTTGAGCGGGAAACAATAAAGGTATTGTGAATCTTGATACTTTCTTAACTATGGTATTGTAAATTGTGATACTGTCTCAACTATGGTATTGTGAATCTTGATACTTTCTCTGCTATGGTACTGTAAATCTTGATACTTTCTCTGCTATGGTACTGTGAATCTTGATACTTTCTCTGCTATGGTACTGTAAATCTTGATACTTTCTCTGCTATGGTACTGTTAATCTTGATACTTTCTCCACTATAAAATCCTGTGGCTATGTCAGTGAGGACATAAAGGACTCCATCATCACACCAACATGCTGCAGTGTGTGTACATTCAGCAGTCATTTCCTTGTATTCAGGTGAATGGAAATCCAGGAGCCAGTATTTATGCAGGATGGGAACGTTTTTATTTCTCCATTTGTTTCTTTGAAACTGTGTCCAAGTTAAGGCTGTAGTCATTACCCAGTGTTGCTTTGCTTAGGCAGGAGACAGACTATTGGAGTCATTCTGTTCTGTGGTTGGATATCTCTGCCATTGTCCTGTGTTTAATATTGGTGTTAGGCTGGTTTGGGTTTGACAATTGATTTATGTTATATGCATATTATTTCTTCTTTTTTTTTTAAAATTAATTTCTTTTTCAAATTCCATTGTGTTAATGTCTTGTTTCTTTTCTTTGTATGCTTTCAAACCGGTAATCCCATTGACATTTACGCTGACTGTAGATTGAAGGAAGGAAACTGGTTTCTCTCACATAGTTGTCATGTTACTTTGCCCCTTCTTGTCAATGTCTTCTTGTTTTCTAAACTTGTGTAAGGTTTGTGGATGAAGTCATACTGCGCTGTGGAAATTGTAATTTTCAGACTTTGATACAGTTAGAATGTTAGCACTGTTTAACAGAAGTTTCTTCCATGTTTAAAAAAAGATTTTAAAAAAATCTGTTTGTGGATGAAACCTTTCTTTTAGCAGCTTAAAAAAAAATTTTTTTTTAGGTCGTTTGGTTTTAAGCCTTTTGTTTTACAATGGAATTACTGGAAGGAGTATGGAAAGTGGAATGATGTTCAGAAATGGGTCAGAAGTGGTACCTGTACTGAAAACACACAAAATCCCAAATGTTAATTTGAATAGCTCAAACATAAACTCAGTGACTGGAACATGGAAGCAGTTTGAAGTGATAGAACATTCCATTCCAAGGCAAGGGAAGTAACTTTTCCCATCTTGTTGCTGTTGAAAGAAGGATCGAAGCAACGGACATGTGATGTACCTAGCGCTTAGATGAAGCCACACAACTTTAAGCCATTGCTGTTTAACACATCACTTGGACTGATATACTGGCTAAAAAAAAAACAACCCCAGAGGTATAGAGAAAGAAACTTCCCCTGAGTTAAGTGTGCAGTGATGTGGTGAAGAGTGATGTGAGATGACGTGATGTTTGACAAAGAGCAGCATGAGACGATGTAATGTATCACCACATGATGTGTGATGAAGAGTGGTATATGATGGTATAATGTATAATGATGTGAAGTGTGACAGTGTTATTTATAACAATGTGATGGTTGACAATGTGATGTGTGATGATGTGATGCATGACGATGTGATGGCTGACAATGCAATGCATTATGTGTGATGATGTGATGCGTGTGATGCATGACAAAGCGATGCATGACAAGGCGATGGGTGACAATGTGATGCGTGATGATGTGGTACATGACCACTGCTGCATGACAGTGTGATGCTTGACGATGTGATGCATGACCAGTGTGATGTGTGTGACAATGTGATGCATGACCAACTGATGCGTGATGATGTGATGCATGACCAGGATGATGAATGATGATGTGTGTGACGATGCGATGCATGACCAACATGATGTGTGTGACGATGCGATGCATGAACAACTGATGCGTGACGAAGCGTGGTGGGCGGGGTGTGCAGGTGATGGACCGAGACAACCAGATGGACAACCCCTGCCCTGGCTGGCTGTCAGACGGAGCCTGGGACAACATCACAGAGCTGGACAAGCTGACCAACTTCCACGGCATCATCACCTCCTTCGAGCAGTACCCCCGCGACTGGCACATCTGGTACACCTCTGCCACACCCGAGACCACCGGCCTGCCTGGTACGTGGGGTATAGTGATTGATTCAGGATGCCGGGTACGTGGGGTCTTGTTGGGGCATGTTTATGTACATTGATTGATTCAGGCTACCGGGTACATGGGGTCTTGTTGGGCGTGTTTATGTACATTGATTGATTCAGGCTGCCAGGTACGTGGGGTCTTGTTGGGGCATGTTTATGTACATTGATTGATTCAGGATGCCCTGTATGTGGGGTCTTGTTGGGCGTGTTTATGTACATTGATTGATTCAGGCTGCCGGGTATGTGGGGTCTTGTTGGGGTGTGTTTATGTATATTGATTGATTCAGAAATTCTGCTTTACGAAAAATTTTTTTTTACATGAGCTTAATTCCTGTTCTCCAGGGCTGGGCTGCATGAGGTGATCTTTGCAGCGCTACATTTGCCTAGAGTTATGAATGTTCCTAGGTATATGGAGTTTACCATGGATCATTCTTAGCGATAAGCAAGCTTAGCATTGTTAACAAATAGTAAAGCGTGGTAACTCTCTCCATTCACAAGGTACACAACTTCACGTCGGTGCTGTTTGCACTACCGATTCAGCCAGCACACAGGTAAATAAAAGGTACATTGGAGCAAACCCAGGCACTTCCTCTAAAAAGGAAGCGCCGGGCCTGTCCTTATACCGATCATCTGACGTGCACACAGCAGCAAAGACAGAATGTACCTTTTATTTACCCGTGTGCTAGCTGAATCGGTAGCGTAAGCAGCACTGACTTGAAGTTGTGTACCTTGTGAATGGAGAGAGTTACCACTCTTTACTGTTTGTTAATCATATCGTCTCCTGGCCTCATTATTTGTTCATTTCCAGTTGAAAAACCACCGAGGCAACTATGTGTTTGTTCTGTATTGTCCATGTGTTCTGTGTGGCTTGTTCAGGATTAAAGAGGCTATACCAGTCTTGAATAAAAGCTAATTTTTGTTTGCACATTTCTTCTGTCTTTGCTGCTGTGTGCACATGTCAAACGATCGGTATAAGGACAGACCCGGCGCTTTCTTTATTTTTTTGAGGAAGTGTCTGGGTTTGCTCCAATGTACCTTTAATTTACCAGTGTGCTAGCTGAATCGGTAGCGTAAGCAGCACTGACTTAAAGTTGTGTACCTTGTGAATGGAGAGAGTTACCACTCTTTACTGTTTGTTAATCATTTCATCTCCATGCCTAACTGTTTGTTCATTAGCATTGTTAAGTTCGCTCATGTGATCCACTGCTGGGCTGGGCTTTATGAGTTTTCTTTTTACTTAGTTTGCTGATGTTGCCTCTGTTTCCTGTAACTGTTGTACACTGGGATCAGTTTATGAGATCTCAGTGTGTGTGTGTCTGCGCATCTGCATGTTGTTGTGTGTGCATTTTCACGATTGAGTCGGTGTGTGCATGTGTGTGGGTGCACATGATAGGGGTCCACTGAGTATGGCCTGTTTATGTTTACGTTTTTATTAAATCTTTTGCCTTCTACTTACCTTTCTCTGCACAATATTTTGATTTACTCACCTTTCATTATTATCGTTATTATTATTCGTTGGTTTATTTGTCATCATTTTTTTTTATTCTAAAAATTGTATTATTGTTCATTTGTTATTATTATTATTATTATTATTATTTTCTTTCTTTCTTTTTCCTTTTTTCATCAAGGCCTGAATAAGCACATTGACTGATTTGTCCAAATGCAGTGACGCCTTGTTGTTGTTGTTTATAATCAGTGGTTCAGTGTTGTTGATTCCTGTGCTTAGGGGAATGGGACAATGCCTCCTTGTTGTTGTTTACTCAGTGGTTCAGTGTTGTTGTTGTTTCCCTGTGCTCAGGGGAATGTGTTGCTGTTTACTCAGCGGTTCAGTCTTGTTTGTTCTTTACCAGTGCTCAGGGGAGTGGGACAACGCCTCTGTGTTGTTGCTGTTTACTCAGCGGTTCAGTCTTGTTTGTTCTTTACCAGCGCTCAGGGGAGTGGGACAACGCCTCTGTGTTGTTGCTGTTTACTCAGCGGTTCAGTCTTGTTTGTTCTTTACCAGCGCTCAGGGGAGTGGGACAACGCCTCTGTGTTGTTGCTGTTTACTCAGTGGTTCAGTCTTGTTTGTGGTTTTTCCTGTGCTCAGGGGAGTGGGACAACGTCTCTGTGTTGTTGCTGTTTACTTAGCGGTTCAGTGTTGTTTGTGGTTTTTCCTGTGCTCAGGGGAGTGGGACAACGCCTGCAATGAGCTGCAGCGCATGCTGATCGTGCGCTCCCTGAGGCCGGACCGCGTGTCGTTCTGCGCCACCTCCTTCATCGTCAACAACCTGGGCTCTCGCTTCGTGGAGCCGCCGGTGCTGGATATGCAACAGGTGGTGGAGGATTCCACCACGAAGACACCCCTCATCTTTGTCCTCTCTCCTGGCGTGGTACGCTGCTTTGTCTGTGTGTGTGGGGAGGGGGGGGGGGTTGGGGGGGGGGATGGGTGTGTGAGTGTGTGTGGGGTGGATGGGTGTGTGTGGGGTTTGGGGGTTGGGTGTGTAGGTGTGTCTGTCTGTCTGTCTGTGAGTGATGTCTGTAGGTGTGTGTGTGTGTGTCTGTGAGTGATGTGTGTGTGTGTGTGTGTGTGTCTGTGAGTGATGTGTGTGTGTGTGTCTGTCTGTGAGTGATGTGTGTGTGTGTGTGTCTGTGAATATAAATCTGTGTGTGTGTGTGTGTGTGTGTGTGTGTGTGTGTGCTCGAAGAAATGTGTGAGTGTGAGATGATTCATTTGCTTTTCCCATTATTTGGAATTCCACCTGTTGCCTATTTCAAGTCATTATATTTTCTGTATGGTTCCTTTGTTTTCTTGCTTAAATTTTTGATTATTAGTGAATTGATCTGTTGCTTGACTGGTCAGTTACTGTTCAGATTGAATGTGCAGGCACAAGGTTGGGAAGTGCTTGCATGCATATGTGTGTGTGTGTGTGTGTGTGATTGTGTGTGTGTGTGTGTGTGTGTGTGTGTTGTCTTCAATTTTATTTCCCTCCACTTTAAGCGATATTAGAAAAGCGTCCTCGTGTGTGTGTGTGCATGAATATATGTGTGTTGTCTTTAGTCTTATTTCTCTCCACTTTAAGCGATATAAGAGAAACGCACACACACGCGCGTGTGTGTGTGTGTGTGTGCATGTGTGTGTGTGTGTGGAAAAGAAGTGGTGAAGGAGTGTGGGTGTGTGCTGTGTGTGTGTGTGTGTGTGTGTGTGTGTGTGGAAAAGCAGTGGTGAGGAAGAAGGGGTGTGTGCTGTGTGTGTGTGTGTGTGTGTGTGTGTGCTGTGTGTGTGTGTGTGTGGAAAATCAGTGGTGAGGAAGAAGTGTGTGTGTGTGTGTGTGTGTGTGTGTGTGTGTGTGTGTGTGTGTGCTGTGTGTGTGTGTGCTGTGTGTGTGTGTGTGTGGAAAAGCAGTGGTGAGGAAGTAAGGAGTGTGTGTGTGTGTGTGTGTGTGTGTGTGTGTGTGGAAAAGCAGTGGTAAGGAAGAAGAGATGTGGTGTGTGCTGACCTCAGGGGACGATGTGATTTCAGGATCCGACCAGCGCCCTGCTTCAGCTGGCAGAGAACAGCGGCATGGCTAGTCGGTTCCACGCCCTCTCCTTAGGTCAAGGTCAGGCGCCCATCGCCACCCGCATGATCAAGGAGGGCGTGAAAGAGGTCGGTGTTTTGACCCATCTGCTGGGTCACTGGTCTTTTCCTTTTTTTCTGTCTTTCGTCTTTTTTCTTTCTTTTTTTTTTTCTTTCTCTCTCTCTCTTTTTTTGTTGTTGTTTGTTGCTCTCATCATTTGCTGAGAAGCCATATAGCAGTGGTTATATGTATATATATATATATATATATATATATATATATATATATATATATATATATATATATGTATGTGACATATATAGATGTATTGTATATGTTGTTTTTTCTGGTACGTCTTCATGTGCAGTAGTATGCAAATGATGCACTGTTGTGTATGTATAGTATCATGTGAGGTGTATGGAGCCCACTAGATGGGGAGGAGTTTGCATGGCATAGCTACCATGTGTTATTGTTTTTCTGTTTACTGTGATGACGATCATTATCATTATTGCATCATATAACTACCATGTGTTATTGTTTTTCTCTTTACTGTGATGACGATCATTATCATTATTGCATCATATAACTACCATGTGTTATTGTTTTTCTCTTTACTGTGATGACGATCATTATCATTATTGCATCATATAACTACCATGTGTTATTGTTTTTCTGTTTACTGTGATGACGATCATTATCATTATTGCATCATATAACTACCATGTGTTATTGTTTTTCTGTTTACTGTGATGACGATCATTATCATTATTGCATCATATAACTACCATGTGTTATTGTTTTTCTCTTTACTGTGATGACGATCATTATCATTATTGCATCATATAACTACCATGTGTTATTGTTTTTCTGTTTACTGTGATGACGATCATTATCATTATTGCATCATATAACTACCATGTGTTATTGTTTTTCTGTTTACTGTGATGACGATCATTATCATTATTGTATCATATAACTACCATGTGTTATCGTTTTTCTGTTTACTGTGATGACGATCATTATCATTATTGCATCATATGACTACCGTGTGTTATCGTTTTTCTTTTTACTCTCATGATGATTTTTAATATTAGTGCATGATTATTGTTATTTATATGATAGTCGTGTCTAACTATGACCATCAGAACAGCAGAGGAGGCAACTATCTGGGCTAGAATTTGATTACAGTGGAGAGTGTCTTTCCCAAGTTACATCCACACTGTCTCAGCCAAGAGGGTTTTAGGACAGTCAGCGTTGGGATGGTTCCCGAAGGCCACCTAGTCCCAAAGGCTGCAGCACTAAGAGACAGTGCAATTTTGCCTTCCTAATATGAGAGTCATAGTCCTTCACAAAAGACTAAGCTGCAAATGATTTCCCATTGCAATGGAGAAACCATTGATAATACAGCTCTCACTTTGCTGTTGGCCCAACTGTACATAACTACCATGTATTATCATTGTTCTTTTTACAGTGATTATGATGATGATGATTGTTTTTATTACAATCATCAAAAAGCGAGACCCTGTGTGACGCATGCCCCATGATGGTGTGTGTGTGTGGTGTTCAGGGCAAGTGGGTGTTCCTTGCCAACTGCCACCTGTCGCTGAGCTGGATGCCCCAGCTGGACAAACTGGTGGAGCAGCTTCAGGTGGAGGAACCCCACCCAGAGTTCCGTCTGTGGCTCAGCTCCTCCCCACACCCCCACTTCCCCATCGCCATCCTGCAGCAAGGCATCAAGATGACCACCGAGCCTCCCAAGGTGGGTCACTGTGTGTGTGTGTGTGTGTGTGTGTGTGTGTGTGTGTGCTCAAACCTGTCTGCTCAAACAGGCCTTTGGGTGTGATGAAGCATAGCTATTTATTTGTCTGCGTTCTCCAACCCACCTTGCTTTACTCTCTACTGGAATTATCATGTGGTTTGTGTGCCTGTGAGTGGGTGTTTGCTGTGTGTGTGTGTGTGTGTGTGTGCGCGCGCGTGCATGTGTAGGGCATATTTTGTGCCTTGTGTGTGTGTATGTGTGTGTGTATGTGTGATTTTTTATGTCTGCAATTTGTAGCACTGTTTTGGTGTGCATAGATACACATATATGTGCTGTTGTTTTTCATGAGAGGGGTATATTATTACACACTGTTGTAAATGTATCATCTGACGCTAGGTGTTTAGAGCGCCGTTACATGGGGAGTTCGTGCCATATCAGCACTGTCTGTTAACACACCTGATGTCTGGGTCGCCAGGGCCTGAAAGCCAACATGAAGCGCCTGTACAACCTGGTGACAGAGCAGCAGTTTGCTCGCTGCCACAAGCAGGACAAGTATCGCAAGCTGCTCTTCTGTCTGTGCTTCTTCCACTCGGTGCTGCTGGAGAGGAGAAAGTTCCTCATGCTGGGCTGGAACATCGCTTACGAGTTCAACGACTCCGACTTTGAGGTTGGTGGTTGGATCAGCCTGGATTTGTTTGTTTGTTTGGTGTTTCGTTTTGTTTTGTTTTGTTTTTTTCTTGTTGATATTGTGGTTTTGAGGTTCGTTGTTAACTGTAGTTTTGTTTCCACCTGGACGAATAACGAGACAAGGAGAGCAAATGATTGTCAGACAATAAAGAGTGGTAACTCTCTCCATTGTGCGAGGTACACAGCTTCAAGTCAGTGCTGCTTATTTGTTTGTTTGTTGTTTTAGTGTTATTGATTTTTTTTTTTATTAATCTGTTTCATTTATAGTCCGTGCTGCTCATTTGTTTGTTTATTTTTATTTTTTATCTTTTTTGTAAATCTGTTTCAGTTATTTTTAGCCGATTATTTATGATTGGGAAACATTTCAGGTATTGCATGCAGAGCAAGGCGGAGAATCATAGAGAATATTGTAAAAGAAAGGAGGTAGATTAGAAAACAACAGATGGAGAGTCATGTCACTGACTTAACAGCAAACTGACACATTGCATTTTGTCTGAGCTGTTTGCTTGGGTTGTGAAAACATTGACTAGATTTTAGAGTTACATGTATAACTCGTAATCAGTGTGGGCATCAGCACTGTTTATTTGTTTTGTTTTGTTTAAGTGGTGTGTTTTGTATATTTGGTATGTACATAACTTAAAACATAGTGTTGTCTATTCATACATTACTAAATAGTTATGAGAATCTTTTTTTTTTTTTTGTTCTTTTACTTAACGTCTGTAGGTATCAGAAAATTTGCTGAGTCTGTACCTGGATGGGTATGACGAGACCCCGTGGGACGCTTTGAAATACCTCATCGCCGGCATCAACTACGGAGGTCATGTGACTGACGACTGGGACCGACGTCTGCTGATGACCTACATTAACGACCTGTTCACTGACAGCGTCATCAGCCAGCCGTTCTACAAGTGAGGCCGCTGTCACTGCCTAGTCTCTTGTCTTGAGGCTTCTGTCTCTCTGTCTGTCACTGCCTAGTCTCTTGTCTTGAGGCTTCTGTCTCTCTGTCTGTCACTGCCTAGTCTCTTGTCTTGAGGCTTCTGTCTCTCTCTGTCTGTCATTGCCCAGTCTCTTGTCTTGAGGCTTCTGTCTCTCTCTGTCTGTCACTGTCTAGTCTTTTGTCTTGAGGCTTCTGTCTCTGTGTCTGTCACTGTCTAGTCTCTTGTCTTGAGGCTTCTGTCTCTCTGTCTCTCACTACCTAGTCTCTTGTATTTAGGCTTCTGTCTCTCTCTGTCTGTCACTTCCTAGTCTCTTGTCTTAGGCTTCTGTCTCTCTCTGCCTGTCACTACCCAGTCTCTTGTCTTGAGGCTTCTGTCTCTCTGTCTGTCACTGCCCAGTCTCTTGTCTCGAGGCTTCTGTCTCTCTCTGTCTGTCACTACCCAGTCTCTTGTCTTGAGGCTTCTGTCTCTGTGTCTGTCACTGCCTAGTCTCTTGTGTTGAGGCTTCTGTCTCTCTCTGTCTGTCACTGCCTAGTCTCTTGTCTTGAGGCTTCTGTCTCTCTCTGTCTGTCATTGCCTAGTCTCTTGTCTTGAGGCTTCTGTCTCTCTCTGTCTGTCATTGCCCAGTCTCTTGTCTTGAGGCTTCTGTCTCTCTGTCTCTCACTGCCTAGTCTCTTGTCTTGAGGCTTCTGTCTCTCTGTCTCTCACTGCCTAGTCTCTTGTCTTGAGGCTTCTGTCTCTCTGTCTGTCACTACCTAGTCTCTTGTCTTGAGGCTTCTGTCTCTCTTTCTGTCACTACCTAGTCTCTTGTCTTGAGGCTTCTGTCTCTCTCTGTCTGTCATTGCCTAGTCTTTTGTCTTGAGGCTTCTGTCTCTCTCTGTCTGTCACTACCTAGTCTTTTGTCTTGAGGCTTCTGTCTCTCTCTGTCTGTCACTGCCTAGTCTTTTGTCTTGAGGCTTCTGTCTCTCTGTCTGTCACTGCCTAGTCTCTTGTCTTGAGGCTTCTGTCTCTCTCTGTCTGTCACTGCCTAGTCTTTTGTCTTGAGGCTTCTGTCTCTCTGTCTGTCACTGCCTAGTCTCTTGTCTTGAGGCTTCTGTCTCTCTGTCTGTCACTACCTAGTCTCTTGTCTTGAGGCTTCTGTCTCTCTCTGTCACTGCCTAGTCTCTTGTCTTGAGGCTTCTGTCTCTCTGTCTGTCACTGCCTAGTCTCTTGTCTTGAGGCTTCTGTCTCTCTGTCTGTCACTACCTAGTCTCTTGTCTTGAGGCTTCTGTCTCTGTACCTAGTCTTTTGTCTTGGGGCTTCTGTCTCTCTCTCACTGCCTAGTCTCTTGTCTTGAGGCTTCTGTCTCTCTGTCTGTCACTGCCTAGTCTCTTGTCTTGAGGCTTCTGTCTCTGTACCTAGTCTTTTGTCTTGAGGCTTCTGTCTCTCTGTCACTGCCTAGTCTCTTGTCTTGAGGCTTCTGTCTCTCTGTCTGTCACTGCCTAGTCTCTTGTCTTGAGGCTTCTGTTTCTCTGTCTGTCAATGCCTAGTCTCTTGTCTTGAGGCTTCTGTCTCTGTGTCTGTCAATGCCCAGTCTTGTGTCTCAAGGCTTCTGTCTCTCTCTGTCTGTCACTGCCTAGTCTCTTGTCTTGAGGCTTCTGTCTCTCTCTCACTGCCTAGTCTCTTGTCTTGAGGCTTCTGTCTCTCTGTCTGTCAATGCCTAGTCTTGTGTCTCGAGGCTTCTGTCTCTCTCTGTCTGTCACTGCCTAGTCTCTTGTCTTGAGGCTTCTGTCTCTCTCTGTCTGTCACTGCCTAGTCTCTTGTCTTGAGGCTTCTGTCTCTCTCTCTCTGTCATTGCCCAGTCTCTTGTCTTGAGGCTTCTGTCTCTCTGTCTCTCACTGCCTAGTCTCTTGTCTTGAGGCTTCTGTCTCTGTCTCTCACTACCTAGTCTCTTGTCTTGAGGCTTCTGTCTCTGTCTCTCACTACCTAGTCTCTTGTCTTGAGGCTTCTGTCTCTCTGTCACTGCCTAGTCTCTTGTCTTGAGGCTTCTGTCTCTGTGTCTGTCACTGCCTAGTCTCTTGTCTTGAGGCTTCTGTCTCTCTCTGTCTGTCACTGCCCAGTCTCTTGTCTTGAGGCTTCTGTCTCTCTCTGTCTGTCACTGCCCAGTCTCTTGTCTTGAGGCTTCTGTCTCTCTGTCTGTCACTGCCTAGTCTTTTGTCTTGAGGCTTCTGTCTCTCTCTGTCTGTCACTGCCTAGTCTCTTGTCTTGAGGCTTCTGTCTCTGTGTCTGTCACTGCCTAGTCTTTTGTCTTGAGGCTTCTGTCTCTGTGTCTGTCACTGTCTAGTCTCTTGTCTTGAGGCTTCTGTCTCTCTCTGTCTGTCACTGCCTAGTCTCTTGTCTTGAGGCTTCTGTCTCTCTGTCTGTCACTGCCTAGTCTTTTGTCTTGAGGCTTCTGTCTCTCTGTCTGTCACTACCTAGTCTCTTGTCTTGAGGCTTCTGTCTCTCTGTCTGTCACTACCCAGTCTCTTGTCTTGAGGCTTCTGTCTCTCTCTCTGTCACTGCCTAGTCTTTTGTCTTGAGGCTTCTGTCTCTCTCTCTCTCTCACTGCCTAGTCTTTTGTCTTGAGGCTTCTGTCTCTCTCTGTCTGTCACTGCCCAGTCTCTTGTCTTGAGGCTTCTGTCTCTCTCTCTGTCACTGCCTAGTCTTTTGTCTTGAGGCTTCTGTCTCTCTCTCTGTCACTGCCTAGTCTTTTGTCTTGAGGCTTCTGTCTCTCTCTCTGTCATTGCCTAGTCTTTTGTCTTGAGGCTTCTGTCTCTCTCTCTGTCACTGCCTAGTCTTTTGTCTTGAGGCTTCTGTCTCTCTCTCTCTGTCATTGCCTAGTCTCTTGTCTTGAGGCTTCTGTCTCTGTGTCTGTCACTGCCCAGTCTCTTGTCTTGAGGCTTCTGTCTCTCTCTGTCTGTCACTGCCCAGTCTCTTGTCTTGAGGCTTCTGTCTCTCTCTGTCTGTCATTGTCTAGTCTCTTGTCTTGAGGCTTCTGTCTCTCTCTGTCTGTCACTGCCTAGTCTCTTGTCTTGAGGCTTCTGTCTCTCTCTGTCTGTCACTACCTAGTCTTTTGTCTTGAGGCTTCTGTCTCTCTCTGTCTGTCACTACCTAGTCTTTTGTCTTGAGGCTTCTGTCTCTCTGTCTGTCACTGCCTAGTCTTTTGTCTTGAGGCTTCTGTCTCTCTCTGTCTGTCACTGCCTAGTCTCTTGTCTTGAGGCTTCTGTCTCTCTGTCTGTCTCTGCCTAGTCTCTTGTCTTGAGGCTTCTGTCTCTCTGTGACTCTCACTCTGCTGCGTCTCACAGTTTTTTTTCTTGCCCTTTCTTTCTGTTCATTGTGTTGGGTTATGCTGCAGTCAGGCAATTTGCCTGGCAGATGTGGTAAAACGTATATGGATTTGTCTGAACACAGTGATGCCTCTTTGAGAAACTGACACTGAAAGATAAGCATCTGAACCTTTCGGCCACCTTCCTCTCTTATCGTATTACATTATTGCACAGTATTGTTCCACTTCCTCCCTTATCGTATTACATTATTGCACAGTATTGTTCCACTTCCTCCATTATCGTATTACATTATTGCACAGTATTGTTCCACTTCCTCCATTATCGTATTACATTATTGCACAGTATTGTTCCACTTCCTCCCTTATCGTATTACATTATTGCACAGTATTTTCCACTTCCTCCATTATCGTATTACATTATTGCACAGTATTGTTCCACTTCCTCCCTTATTGTATTACATTATTGCACAGTATTTCCCACTTCCTCCATTATCGTGTTACATCATTGCACAGTATTGTTCCACTTCCTCCCTTATCGTATTACATTATTGCACAGTATTTCCCACTTCCTCCCTTATCGTATTACATTATTGCACGGTATTGTTCCACTTCCTCCCTTATCGTTTTACATTATTGCAGAGTATTGTTCCACTTCCTCCCTTATCGTATTACATTATTGCACAGTATTGTTCCACTTCCTTCCTTATTGTATTACATTATTGCACAGTATTTTCCACTTCCTCCCTTATCTTATTACATTGTTGCACAGTATTGTTCCACTTCCTCCCTTATCGTATTACATTATTGCAGAGTATTGTTCCACTTCCTCCCTTATTGTATTACATTATTGCACAGTATTGTTCCACTTCCTCCCTTATCGTATTACATTATTGCACAGTATTGTTCCACTTCCTCCATTATCGTATTACATTATTGCACAGTATTGTTCCACTTCCTCCATTATCGTATTACATCATTGCACAGTATTGTTCCACTTCCTCCCTTATCGTGTTACATTATTGCAGAGTATTTTTCCACTTCCTCCATTATCGTATTACATTATTGCACAGTATTGTTCCACTTCCTCCCTTATCGTATTACATTATTGCAGAGTATTGTTCCACTTCCTCCATTATTGTATTACATTATTGCACAGTATTGTTCCACTTCCTCCATTATCGTATTACATTATTGCACAGTATTGTTCCACCTTCTGTTCCCCTCCAACAGGGTTTCCATGCTGCCCACCTACTACATTCCTCGTGACGGACCTCTGTCCTCGTACAAGGAGTACGTGTCCATGCTGCCCAACATTGACCACCCTGAGGCCTTTGGGCAGCACCCCAACGCCGACATCACATCCCAGATCCAGGAAACACGCATGATGTTCGACACCCTTCTGTCGCTTCAGCCGCAGATCTCATCCACAGCAGGGGAGAGCAGGGAAGACAAAGTATGTATGACAGTGACAGGAATTGATTAAAGTATATTAAAAAAACAAACAAAAAAAACAACAAAAAAACATGAAGAAAGAAACAGGTTCATTTATGGTAAAATAGTGCGATTTTTTTTTTTTTTTTTTGAATGAGTGGAACGAAACAGGCATAAACTTTAATAAGCAAAACTGCTTTGGCCAGTGTGTATAGAACTTCTTTTTTTCTTTTTAAGTATAAAGAAATGTTTGTAATACAAGTTCTGCTGTTCAGGAAACATATATATTATGATTAAAAATGTTGGGGAAAAGCAACACAGCTACAAATGTTTATGGTTAAGCTTACACAGTTCAGTCACGCTTCTGAATCCATCCTTTTTTCTTTTTTTCTTTTTATTTAAAAGAACATTGAATGAGTTACCTTACATGCTATATATCCAGTTAGCAGTAAGTCTTGTTCATTTTAATTCAGAAGATGATGGTTTAAAAGTGTTTGAAGCTGAGAATGTTCTGCCAGAAATATATACACATGCTGAGACAGTATTACATTTTGGATGATATGATTGCAGTTCAGGTTAGATTTCTAGTCCAGAGACTCAGACCAGTTGTGCTGTATGGCAGATAGGACAGTTAACTCATTCTGCTCCAGGTACGAGTTAACTCATACCATGATTAATTCCCCTGTGGACCAGGTACAAGTATTCTCATACCAACACATTATTCTGATTTCATTTATTCTTGCCTGGCACAGTTTGCATTTTAAACTGAACCATTTACATATCGAAGCATGAAAACAGAGCTTTGTTCGACTGATTCAATCAGCAATTCTTCATCAATTTTTGCCGTTTTAGTGAACCACCATGTTTTTTTTTCTGCAGTGGTCTCATGTAGTGCTGGTCCAGGGGAGTTGTAGCAGGCATGTAGCTGGGGGGTAGAATGGGTTAAAGTATCTATTTCCGTTTATTCTGGCTGACTGGTGTGGTGGGGCACTGTGTTCAGGTGCTGGACCTCGCAGCCAACATTTTCAGACAGATTCCTGAGAACATTGACTACGAGGGCACAGCAAAAATCCTGTCTACCGACCCCTCGCCTCTCAACGTTGTGCTTCTGCAAGAAGTAGGTTGTGTGTGCATGTGTGTGTGTGCATGTTTGTGTGTGTGTGTGTGTGCGTGTGTGTGTGCGTGTGCATGTTTGTGTGTGTGTGTGTGTGTGTGCTTGTGCGTATGTGTGTGTGTGTGCGCGTGTGCGTATGTGCGTGTGTGTGTGTATGTGTGTGTGTGTACGTGTGCATGTGTTTGCGTGTGTGTGCGTTTGCGTGTGCGTTTGCGTGTGCGTGTGTGTGTGTGTTTGGCGTCATTTGTTTGTGTGTGAAGTTTAGCATTTGATTGGCTGTCAAGGTCTGACCGGCATGTCGGTTCTATGCATAGGTCAGACATATGGTTTTTCACCCCACCTTGTTTTTTCTTTTTTTTCTTTTTTTTTTAAAGCAGATGTATAGCACATATGGATCAGCCCATACGCTATAACATCTCCTTTAACTGAAAGTGTTTGACAGATATCTGTTGATGTTTTTATGCTGAACACAATGTGTTTTTGTGTTTATTTCAGTGTGTGAGGTTGTTTGTGTGTGTGTGGTTTTGTCTATATGATGTGTGTGTGCGCTTGTGTGAGATAGTGTGCGTATGTTTATGAGTGACATCATCTGTGTGTGTGCATAAAATGACATTTTCAGGCATTTGTGTTTGTGCATTTGTGTGACCTTATGTCTATGCATATGGTGTACTTGTGTGTGTGTGTGTGTGTGTGTGTGTGTGTGTGTGCGTGGAACATCTTTGCACTTTTCTGGTGTGTTTGCAGAACGTTTCTAGAGTCCTGGGGTGGGTTGCATGTGCGAATTTAGTGCTAAGTTTGCTTATCATTACTTAAGAATGCTCCTAACTCCACAGTAACGTTTTTAACTCTAAGCGAACTGAGCGCTGCAAAGATCACCTCATGCAGCCCGGCCCAGGTGAGAGTGCCATTCATTTCGGTTACAGTCTGAATCTCATGTCAAGTATTTTCTTGTTTTGTATTGTTCGGTGTCATATCGCTACAGCACGAGTGAATGTCCTGTGACTATTGTTAGCCTTGTTGTCAGGTATTGAGATCCAGCATTAGTTGTGTGTGTGCCTGATGTCCTGTGGGTGACCCCCGCACCCTGACCCCCTGACCTGCGGTGTGTGACAGATACAACGGTACAACCTGCTGCTGGACGAGATCCGCGTGTCGCTGACAGATCTGGAGAAAGGGATCCAGGGTCTGGTTGTCATGACGCTGGAGCTGGAGAACATCTTCACCTGTATCTTTGACGGCCGCGTGCCCCCCGCCTGGGAGAAGGTAGGTGTGGTGTTGTGATCCCTGATGTCTTGATTGAAAGCATGTGCCTTCATTTCAGTCCATGTCATGTAGCAGAATGCCATTTCAAGTTCCTAAAGCATGTAAAGAATCCGTTGCTGTTAGCTGCGTGTTGCTTGCCTTCATTTCAGTCCATGTCATGTAGCAGAATGCCATTTCAAGTTCCTAAAGCACGCAAAGAATCTGTTGCCGTTAGCTGCGTGTTGCTTGCCTTCATTCCAGTCTGTGACATGTAGCAGAATGCCATTCCAAGTTCCTAAAGCGTCTAAACAAATCTGTTTGCTATAAACTGCATGTTGCTGTCTTCCCTTTTAATCCTGTTCCTGCCAGAGGCATTTGAAAATGGATCATTTCGTTACTCACGAGTTACTCAAGGTGCATGAGGAATGCCGTCACCCAAGACCTCTGTGCTGAAATGGTCACTTCTGCCAGAAGCTTTGTCTCCGTGATTATGTCCCATGCCCTTGGTTCACTCAAGGCCTGACTAGCACGATGTGTTATGCTGCTGTCATGCAGCTGCCCAGCAGATGTGGCATGGGCTATATGGATTTGTCCCAAAACAGTGACACTTCCTTGAGGAACTGAAACTGAAACATAACTCTGTGTGCTGGTACTTCTTGACCTCCTTGAGGAACTGAAACTGAAACATAACTCTGTGTGCTGGTACTTCTCAACCTCCTTGAGGAACTGAAACTGAAACATAACTCTGTGTGCTGGTACTTCTTGACCTCCTTGAGGAACTGAAACTGAAACATAACTCTGTGTGCTGGTACTTCTTGACCTCCTTGAGGAACTGAAACTGAAACATAACTCTGTGTGCTGGTACTTCTTGCTGTTGTTTAACCATGGCTGTTTTTCTCCCCTGTCAGGCCTACTCCTCCATGAAGCCACTGGCGGCGTGGACACGAGACCTGGTGCAGCGCATTGAGCAGCTAGCCAAGTGGGCGCAGACAGCCCACCCCCCCACCATCTTCTGGATGTCGGGCTTCACCTTCCCCACTGGATTCCTCACCGCCGTCCTTCAGACCTCCGCCCGACAGAACAGCGTAGGTGGACTTCGTTGGGCTGGGGTTTTGTTCTTTCTTTTCTTTTGTTTTTATTCTTTAGTTCTTTTCTCAGTCTATAAGATATGGGTCTTTCGATGATTGTTGATAAACCATGGAAATATATGTAACTAGCATTATTGTTCTCAGTTTAGATTTTCATGTTTGTAAATAAGCATATATGTCATCAGCATTATTATACACTGCAAAGACTTTCATGTTTGTAAACGAGCACAGTGATAAACAAACAAACGTAACAAAGGAATGTTCACATGTACAACACATTAGCATGCTCCCAAATGCATGCGATGAACGGCGGTGATCTCAAGCTTCCTTGATTCTGTCTTTGTGACTGTGTTGACAGTTTTTCTCCCGTTACCCAGTTCGTGTTCACATGTAAGCGGCAGAGCGTGAGACGACTTGTGGTGTGTGTGTGCAGGTCTCCGTGGACTCCTTGTCCTGGGAATTCACTGTTCTCACTGTGGATGACTCCAACATCACTGGTCCTCCTAAGGTAATCTTCACCGTCATCAGCGCTATTTTTAAAAAATTTTATTAAAAAACAACAACAACAACAGCCTTTTTTTTTCTTCTTCTTCTGTTTTTTCCATCTCTCAAGTTACATTCACACACATGGGCATGGACTGATGCATGTGCTTGTGACCTTACAATCATGTTTGGAAACAGAACACACTCACTCACAACAACACACACACACACATATAAACACGCATCACACACACTTTTGATGAAAGTCCACATGTGTATGAGGTTACATGCTCACACACACAGACACACACATATATATGTGAATAAATATATATAAATATTTCCATAAGTGCCACATAGGTATAGATCATAATACATGACATACAGCAGTTGACAGTGCTTTTACACAGGGTGAAAGACGCAGCTGACGATGGCCATGTGTGTGTGTGTCCCTGTCAGGACGGTGTGTACATCAAGGGTCTGTACCTGCAAGGTGCAGGCTGGGACAAGAAGAACTCTGCACTGGTGGAGGCGGAGCCCATGCAGCTGGTGTGTCCCATGCCCTCCATTCACTTCAAGCCCACGGAGGCCAAGAAAAAGAGCAGCAAAGGTCAGAGCCCTTGGTCACTGCTGTTCTCTGCCCAGACTTGCTTCCAGTTACAGCTTACGCAGTGTTGTACTGAATCCAGTGTTGTTGGCTTGCTGTTTGATCTGTTGTTGGTTTGTTTTTTCTTGTCTTTGTATAAACTTGTGTAAACAAAGTGAGCCTATGTTTTAACCCCGTGTTCAGTTGTCTGTGTGTGTGTGTGTGTGTTTCTGTGTGTCCGTGGTAAACTTTAACATTGCCATTTTCTCTGCAAATACTTTGTCAGTTGACACCAAATTAGGCATAAAAATAGGAAAAATTCAGTTCTTTCCAGTCATCTTGTTTAAAACAATATTGCACCTCTGGGATGGGCACAAAAAAATTAAAAAAGAAGCCAAATTATATGCAAACTGCATTTACTGTTATATTTATATTTTTTTTATTCTCTAAACTTGGCACTTTGATATGATATTCTGACACAACAACAAGAGCAGTCATTTTTATCATTTTTTGTTCAAACAGGAACTTTTTTTTGCTAAGCATGGAAGTTATATTTATTTTGCAAACGTTTTGGTGCAGATAGTAAAGAAGGGAAATTAATCTGTAATTAATGCTAGGGGACTTAATTTGCTTTAAACTGATCTTTCTCATCTTAAGTATTACATTTTGAAATTATACTTCAGTACATAAAAAGCTTGTGTGTTTTACTCTCAGTGTACAGGGCTTTCACTATGTTCATTCGCCCAAGTGGTCTTTTTCGGAAAATACTAAAATCAGTACGAGTGGACTTTATAGATCTATTGGCTGAGCCCTGAAGGTCATCGGCAAAAATCAGTTGTGTACACATATTTATACATATTCAAAGCGCATGCTCATATTCTTTGCAAACGTGAACGACGCCATTTTGTTTCAAGTTGTTGACCTGCCCGTTCAATCCTATATTCAATCGACAATACACGATAACATGTGATGGAAAGTTGGAGAAGGAGACTGTTAAATATTTATTCGTGTGAACGCCTCATCACTTACTGGATTATGCCCTAAACTGCCATAACAATATCCACAGAATCAGTCGGAATTCACAGTTAAAAATAATAAACCATGAGAGTTAAGAGTTAATACCCTTGAATTGATGAAACGAAAAAAATTCCAGTTTTGACTTTCCTCAAAATGAAGTCCTTTTCACTTCATACGACGTTTAAAAGTACTTGTACTTGGCTCTACATGTTATTAGTTTAACAAAATACTCAATAAGACAATTTTCATATCAACTTTAAAACTATAAAACTAGAATGAACATAAAATAGAAATTGAATCGACCGTGTCAACCGGGTGTAACTTAACTTGTACATCTATGTAGAGCCAGAGAAAATGGCTAAATGTTGCAGTGTGATTGCGGTGATAGCCACGTCTCCTTTACGGCGGACTTAAAAAGAATTTTTAATTGTCCTTTAAGATTTTTTGAATGCCCAAGATACACCAGAATAATATGATTTAAACAGCGTTCTCACTGCGAGTACCGCAATCGAAAAGCATGTTTAAATATTATATTTTTGAATGTCGGTTAAGGAGCCACGATAGTGTAATGGATAAGACAGTTTCTTCTCATCTGAACACGCGGGGTTCGAATCTGCCATTAGGACTTTTTTTCTTTTTCTTTTAACCCAAAGCTTTATAATAACAGATACAGAACACATTTTAACGATTAGATTTTTTTTTTTAAGTGTATCACAAGTGAGTCTTGAAGGCCTTGCCTCTCTTGTTTCTTTTTGTTTTTGTTTCTGAATAACCAAAGGGGAGTAATCATCCATGCAGTGTCACGTAAGCTGAGACTGTTCATGTTTACTTGGGAAATGGCTTCCATTAATGTCTTTGCAAGACTTTTTTTTTTTTTTGGTAAGTAGATGCATTTCCGATATCAGTAGAGTCATTCATTTTAGTTATGTCATTTGCTGTGATGAAGACCAAGGTATCTGCATTATTAAGAGTGTGATGTTGTTGCAATCATCATTATTGTGATGAAGACACAGATGTCTGCATTATTGAGTGTGATGTTATTTCAGTCATCATTATTGTGACTAAGACAAAGATATCAGCCTTATTGATTGATTGATTGATTGATATGGATACTTATATAGCACCTATCCTTGGTTGGAGACCAAGCTCTAAGCGCTTTACAAACACCGGGTCATTTGCGTAACAGGCTGCCTAGTTGGGTAGAGCCAACTGATGGCTGCCACTGGGCGCTCATCATTTGTTTCCTGTGTGTTCAATCAGATTTCAGGCACACACTCAAACACTCAGACAGACATGTAACATTTTAGGTATATGACTGTTTTATTTACCCCGCCATGTAGACAGCCATACTCCATTTTCTGGGGTGTGCATGCAGGGTATGTTCTTGTTTCCATATACCCTCTGAACGCTGACATGGATTACAGGATCTTTAACGTGCGTATTTGATCTTCTTTGTGAGTATACACATGAAGAGGGTTCAGGCACTAGCAGGTCTGCACACATGTTGACCTGAGAGATTGGAAAAATCTCTACCCTATACCCACCAGACGCCGTCACTGAGATTCGAACCTGGGACCCTCAAATTGAAAGTCCAACGTTTTAACCATTCGGCTATTGTGCCTGTTATTAAGAGCGTGATGCTATTTTAGTCATCGTTATTGTGATGAGGACAAAGATGTCTGCATTATTAAGACCGTGATGTTATTTTAATCATCATTATTGTAATGAAGACAAAGATCTCTGCATTATGAAGACTGTGATGTTATTTTAATCATCATTATTGTGATGAAGACAAAAATGTCTGCATTATTAAGACCGTGATGTTATTTTAATCATCATTTTTGTGACGAAGACAAAGATGTCTGCATTATTAAGACCGTGGTGTTATTTTAATCATCGTTATTGTGACGAAGATGTCTGCATTATTGTTGACAGCATGATGTTATTTTAGTCATCCTTATTGTGATGAAGACAAAGATATCTGCATTATTAAGACCGTGATGTTATTTTAATCATCATTTTTGTGACGAAGACAAAGATGTCTGCATTATTAAGACCGTGGTGTTATTTTAATCATCGTTATTGTGACGAAGATGTCTACATTATTGTTGACAGCATGATGTTATTTTAGTTATCATTATTGTGATGAAGACAAAGATATCTGCATGATTAACACCATGATGTTATGAAGACAAAGATGTCTGCATGATTAACACCATGATGTTATGAAGACAAAGATATCTGCATTATTCACAGCATGATGTTATTTTAATCATCATTACTGTGATGAAGACACAGATGTTTGCATGAACATTGACAGCATGTTCTTTCCCCCACAGGTATCTACACAGCCCCGTGTTACTACTACCCCAACCGTGCAGGCACCTCTGGTCGCCCCTCCTTCATCGTGGCTGTCGACCTGAAAGCTGGGGAGAAGCCGTCAGACCACTGGGTAAAGCGCGGCACTGCCATCCTCATGAGTTTGGACTACTGAAAGCACTGCTTCTTTCCTGACTGTACTGCTGATGGTGTGGACTTTATTGGTGTTGAAGTTTTCAGCTGCTACAACTTGAAGACTTTCCTGACTGGATTGCTGATGATGTGGAATTTATTGGAGTTGACTTTTTCAACTGCTACAAATTGTAGGCAATTTTTAGAACTTTTTTTTTGTCACATGCTTTTGGCTGTGCATCGTCCTTGAAGACTATGACATAAAAAAAAGAAGTGGTTATCAAAACAAAAAGTACCATTGGTGTTTGTGTTGGCAGGACTCATTAAAATACTCTGGAATCTGTTTCTTGCAGTTGTACCAATGTGTCAAGAATGAAAAAAAAAATGTCCCAAAGTGAAGATTTTAATGAGAATGCAGTGTGTTGTATATGTAGTATGGACTGCTTTTACAACTGTTGTCAAGTGCTACAACTGCTTTAATCATCTGCCGTCCAAAGTAATGTGATTTTTGTTTGTTCATACATTAATTTGCTCTGTTTCTTTGTTTATTTATGAATACTTAGACACACACATCTGTAATTCACAGATGTGGCAAGTGGGGTATTGTAAATATATCAAAAAAATTCAGTGGAAACATTCGTGTCTGGAGAAATGAAAATTTGACATTTAACCAAGTGATAGGATGTGATCAAACAGCTGTGATATTTGTGATGACAAAAATGTGGTGGAAGGAAGATGGACATTTTGTTTCATTCTGAATCAAGGTGATGTGTATGCAAATGAACCACCTTGCCTGCAGTTGGTGATGACCAGTTGATGCTAGATACACACAGAAAAGAAGAAATAGGATCTAAACAGTGAGGCTTGATACTTTTGCTTTAATTGTTTTGATTTGTTTGCCATCAGTTTAACTTGAGAGTGGGGAGACCTGACCATAGTTTATACTGTGATACTGACTTAGTTTATTTTAATTGATTGATTTATTTTGTGAAATGAAATCTTATTTGGGCCAGAAACATAGTACTGTTTATTTTGTTGTTTGCATGACTTTTGATTAGAAGGTATGATAGTCTTTCTGACGTGTTGTTCAAAACCTGGAACTTGTTTGTAGGGTAATGCTCAAGATCATGCAGATATAAAAGACATGAAATGGTGTGTCATGGCAGTGCACCATTGTCAGTATTAACTCCTTGTTTTTGTCTTGTTACTGATCTTTAGTCTGTGTAATATTGTTTTTGCTTGTTGTTTTTTATATGTGTTTGTTATATATATATATTTGGACTTTTTTTTTCCATTTCCTTTATAAGTTTAATTGCTCGATCCTGACAATAGTTTTAAAACCATATTAAGATTCCGTCCAAAAAAAATTCCAATTTTTGTAAATGCCACGAGTTTTTGTATATTATTATGTATATACAATTTCAGTGTATGTGTGGAAGCGTGTGTGTGTTTGTGTGTGCGTGTGTCTGCGAGAAGAGAATCTATAACCCAGGCATATTCATGGAAGAGAAGTGTGAATGAGAACAGTGAAAAAGTAAGTGGATTAATTGCACCTGACATTGCTTTGTGAAAAAAAAGAGAAAGTATTAAATTATACATGCATTTTAAATCTTTTGTGCAGGTGTATTTGTAAATGACTGTATGTGTGAGTGTGTCACAGGAGAGCGGTCTGTAAGAGTCCACATGTATGGCAGCACAGTGTGCTTCACCATCCCCAGTTCCTGGGCCTCATCACAATATCTGTCACAAAATGCTCAGATACTACAATCGAAAAATGAGCATGCATGAACACATGAGAATGCTTGCACACACACACACACACACACACACAAGCACAAAATCAGACATTTGAAAAAAAAGAAGTTAATTCCAAGTTATTTATTTTGAAGACTGCTTTGCTGAGCTGGTCGAGTGCTGATGTCAGATCCAACATAAACACTGCTATTCTTGCTGTCCATCTTAACGTGTTGTCCTTCTGGTGGTTTCAGTGTAGTATTAGATAGTCCCCTTCCCCCACTTTCCATTCATGTTTTTTCATGTCCACGATATCAACATCAATCCTTAATGTACATCATGAAAAAAAAAAAGGTTGGGTAAACACAAACCTCTTATTTCTAGTCAGAACTCTTATAAGAAAAAACAAACAAACTCATATTGTCAGTTAACAAATATTTAAAAGATATTCTACGTCAGTGGACCATGAACTAATGATAATGATAATTATGATAATGATAAAATGTAGTTTTATGTAGCGCAGTACTCCCATCTATCTTTACAATAAAATATACAAATTTAAGACTAAGTGACGTAAATATGTACAAAGTCAACACAGTCTCACACTGGCTAAAATATACATATTTAAGACTAAGTGACATAAAGTATGTAAATCAACACAGGCATCATCACAGTCTCAAATCACACAGGCACAATCTAAAAATATCCATCTTCATCTGGCATAGTACGAAGCAGGATCTTCCGTGCTATATACTTACTGTCCCCTATACCCTCTGGCACAGAGGGCAGCATGATATGTCGTACTAATAACGATCCAATTTACAGAGCACCTTTCCATGTAAAACATGCTCAGGTGTGCTGTACAATGCGAAAACTGACAAGTGAAACATACCACTTAAACTCAAGTAAGACATACACTAAAACTCTAAAATGAAAAACTTACTTTCATAACCCTGCACAGACATCAAACCAAATGCTGAATTATATTCAGACATGTATAAAAATCTTTGTACACAACACAACGCTAATCATACACATCATACATCACAATACGTAAATAATGTGCATTTTATATCACAATAAATACCATAATGCTTAAAACCATATCATAATACTTAAAACCAACCACAGGCATCACAATGCTGAAACAATAGACATCTAAATGCACAAAATACTTAAAATCAACTGCAACACCCCTACCTCCCCCCCCCCCCCCCCCCCACACACACACACCCTCCCGCAATGCAGACTGACTCATCAAGTAAATGAAAAAGTACATGATGGGCCAATGGTCCTTTTTAAACAATATAATGATATTACTGCTGTTTTCTTTGCAAAGATCTCCACACAGAAACACAAATGCAGTTAGTCACAAACACACATCAATATCACCAAAAGTGGGAAAAAAAATCTAATGGATGAAAAAAAAGAAGAAAATATACATATATACACGATTGTTTACACACACACACACACATACACACAAACACCACATATGCACACACGAACACTGAGCTGCACAACACGTAAATTGTGCTTGCTCCAAGCAGTCAGGGTCAATGTGACCCCTGTGACCTGGCAGCTTCCCCCCCCCAGCCCCCTCTTCACCACCCCTGTCCCCCCATAACGCTCTGTCTCTATACAGTTTACCTGTCCCCCATAACGCTCTGTCTCTATACAGTTTACCTGTCCCTCATAACGCTCTGTCTCTATACAGTTTACCTGTCCCTCATAACGTTCTCTCTATACAGTTTACATGTCCCCCATAACGCTCTGTCTCTATACAGTTTACCTGTCACCCCATAACGCTGTCTCTAAACAGTTTACATGTCCCTTATAACGCTCTGTCTCTATAAAGTTTACCTGTCCCTTATAACGCTCTGTCTCTATACAGTTTACCTGTCCCTTATAACGCTCTGTGTCTATACAGTTTACCTGTCCCTTATAACGCTCTGTCTCTATACAGTTTACCTGTCCCTTA
The DNA here is from genome assembly GCF_041734735.1 of Babylonia areolata. Taxonomy (NCBI): domain Eukaryota; kingdom Metazoa; phylum Mollusca; class Gastropoda; order Neogastropoda; family Buccinidae; genus Babylonia; species Babylonia areolata. The sequence goes on along the minus strand of NC_134888.1, from coordinate 14,251,488 downwards.
TAACGCTGTCTCTAAACAGTTTACATGTCCCTTATAACGCTCTGTCTCCATACAGTTTACCTGTCCCTTATAACGCTCTGTCTCTATACAGTTTACCTGTCACCCCATAACGCTCTGTCTCTATTCAGTTTACCTGTCCCTTATAACGCTCTGTCTCTATACAGTTTACCTGTCACCCCATAACGCTCTGTCTCTATTCAGTTTACCTGTCCCTTATAACGCTCTGTCTCTATACAGTTTACCTGTCCCTTATAACGCTCTGTCTCCATACAGTTTACCTGTCCCTCATAACGCTCTGTCTCTATACAGTTTACCTGTCCCTAATAACGCTCTGTCTCCATACAGTTTACCTTTCCCTCATAACGCTCTGTCTCCATACAGTTTACCTGTCCCTCATAACGCTCTGTCTCCATGCAGTTTATCTGTCCCTCATAACGCTCTGTCTCTATACAGTTTACCTACCCCTTATAAACGCCCTGTCTCTGTAGTTTACCTAGTGCCTGAACTTGTGTTTTCGCACGCAGAAGATCAAATACGCACGTTAATGATCCTGTAATCCATGTCATCATTTGTTGGGTTATTGAAACAAGAATATACCCAGCACGCACCCCCCCCCCTCCCCCGAAAACGGAGTATGGCTGCCTACAATGCAATGAGTACATAAACAATATGGTCATACACTTAAAATCTTACATGTTTGTGTGAGTGTGACTGTGTGTGAGAGAGAGAGAGAGAGAGAGAGAGAGAGTGTGTGTGTGTGTGTGTGTGTTGTGCAAATTTTTTTTAATGACTTCGTGTTTGTTAAACGCTTAGACCTTAATCACTGACAGGATAGGAGCTATATAATTATCCATATCATCATCATCATCAATATTAAGGGTAGGAAAGGATGTCACTGAACATTTAGATGGGAATGGTGAGGTGGGGGAAGAGTGCTGCCAGTGACGTCATTTTGACCTTATGACGTATCGGAAACCAATACATCACTGATACTACATAGTAGTTACACCAGCAACATCGTGGAAAATAACGCGTTGCATACAAAAACAAAACATCATATTTACCAAGTATAATTATTGTAGGCATGGCGAAAACAAACAGAACGCACTGTTCGTCAGTGCAGTGCATAAGGCTGATGGCAGAGGTAGCTGAAAGTTTATCACTGACAAAACAGATCAGAGCTGACATGCACGACAGAAAAAAACGCAGTCGTTGGAGCATCACAGTTTGTAGGTTTATCACAACTTACTATGTTCTGTTATTTAGAAAATGCTCGATCTCCCTCTCGTAATCACACTTCTTCTCCAGTAAATGCTTATATACAATAATTAAAAAGATAATAATAATAATACTAAGAAGAAGAACAACAACAACAACAAACCAACAAAAACCGTATTTCGTTTGGTTTGTTCGTTCTCTTTCTCCCTCTTTCTCTCTCCCTTCATGTCTTCCTTCCTTCTATCTTTCAGTCCATCATCACATTTTCTCCACCTGGAATCTATTATTCGGTATACCAGTACACGTGGCGACTGTTTACGTTAATTAACTGGTATATAAACCGGCCACCAACACCACTGAACACTGAGGGCAGAACGAGTACCGCAAAACTGCAAAACACGATTTGAGTGAGGTAGCGTTGGTACTGAATAATGATTATCAAAAACTGCAGGTCACGTTCCACTGCTACCCCTACCTCTCAAACGTACTCACAAGTGTTTGACTCATCAACGGGGACTTTTGCTTGCAGTCGAGACCGATTTGCTGCCCCTGTTTTTAGCAGACCTCCAAACGCGGGGGCACAAACACACACACACACACAGAAGAACGAGCTGCCATTCACAATACATTATTATGATGTAATGAAGTCATTACACAAGTAACGCTACACAGTAGCTACGTGACTGTCTCTGGAAAAAAAAGCAAAAAAAAGCAGAAATCTCTGGAAAACAAACCCAGAAACAGTTTGTTCGGGAAGAGCAACATGGCAATGGGGGTCAAGAAATACCTGAATTGTTAATGGTAACATTGAAGTGATTCCTTCAAATGAGAGACGGCTTGTGTGTCTCTGTGCATTGTGTTATCTATTCTCGTCACAATGCGTTTTTCCCATGTCCAAGTCGAACAACACGATACTTGTACACCTTACACGCCGTAACATCTACCTTCTTTCCCTCCTCTCCTACTGTCTGCACCCTGAATCTGTGATGCTGGTACATGGACAATCTCTGCCATCACCAAGACATCTGACATTCTGATCAATGGCTGGGTTACATAAGCTATCTTAGCTGTGCTAATTTTGCTTTGCGTTAAACAGTTTTCCTTAGTCGACGCGACGAATTCCATAGATTCTGAACGCAAAGCAAACTCAGCGAATGCTGGTGCGATTCGCCTATTAATAATTTTCCGTTACGCCTACTCTTTGATCGTGCCGCCTCCCTCTATGACACCTTGAGAGTTTGGCTCTGTCCCGCTTTGCCTACCTGTCATTCCCGTTTCGCCTACTCAGCCGTTCTCTCTCTCTCTCTCTCTCTCTGACACACACACACACACACGCCCACACATACACACTCCAGATACGGATGAGTGTGAACATTTTTTTTTTTTTTTTTAAATGAGTGTGAACATTAAATTTGTATATGCACATGCACCACTATCCGCTTCTACAAACACTTGCATTGTCACCCGGTTTTGAGACGGCTAAATGTTTTAAAAGTAGGAAAATTAACGGAAGTGACTTCCTAGCGATTTTTTCATTTAATTTTTTTTTTTATATATAGACAATTCAGTTGAAGGCAAATCTTCCTCTGCTGCTTCGTGATTACCGATACAAAGATCGGACTGTCAACACAGAGACCGGACCAGAAATGGAGGAAGTGAGTTTTCTGGGTTTTTTTTCGTTCCGTTTTGTTTGTTTGTTTGAACACATGCACAAATATGTGTGCACGGACACACACACACACACGCGCGCGCGCGCACGCACACACACATACTAGTACACAGTGCAACTGAATACATATGGGTATAGGCGAATCGGGATGGCACCACTTTGCGCTGCAAAGATCGTTTGTACAACCCAGCTAAGGGACAGGCTGCATGAGTTAACTTCGCAGCGCTAAGTTTGTTTATCGCAAGACTGTCCCTGACTCCACGCTAAATTCTATATACTTACGAACATTCTTAACTCTAAGCAAACTTAGCTCTGCAAAGACAGCCTCATGCAACCCAGCCCAGGACACGAAATTTGAAGCGTGTCGGGTCCACTGGTGAGGAATCCAAGGAGCCCATAGAGCTGCTGTCATTGTGTTTCATCTCCATGCCGTCATGCTCTGCACTCACCACCATGCCCTCAAGAACCTCTGTTGGCTACGTCGTTTATAAAGACACAAAGACGCCTTTTTGTCTGGTACATATAGGCTCACTAAACCGCACTGTTTAACTCACTCAGTACGGCCAGTCCTCTCTTCTCCTCTACACAGACACTTCGGATGTCCAGTGGGTGTCTCAATGACCCAACCTTTAGCTTCCGTCGTCAGAATTGTGGTATTCTTTGTCAACATTCACCTCTTCAATATAAGAGCCTTCCGCTTGCAATATTTTGATGATGGTAATTGGGGTGAAACACTGTTAACGTCGTCTCTTTCGCCGTTCGTATGGAGAGAGTTAACGCCTGTGTATCATTTATAATGATGGGTATGGCTGCTGTCGACTTTGTTTTGCAACAACGTCGCGCCAGATTACGGCATTTGTCCTCTGCACTGTTTATGACAACGCCGAATCAGATTCTCTGCAGCGGTCGGCAGTGTTTGAAGACGACCATCGTTGACTTCTATGTTGCCGCCAACACTGGCACTTGAGCTGAAGACGTTAATTAATCACACGTACTACCCCGCATGTCCACAGATGGAGACATAGACGCGAAACCAATTACTGATCGTTGTCAATAACCTGTTATCCTTGAAAAAAAAAAAGAAAAGAAAAAAAGAAGATCCGGTCGCCGTTGATTTTGATGCCGTGTCATGTCAGTTTCTACGTTCTTGTTGACCCTTTTTGGTTCGCCATTGATCACACCATAATGACGTATGCAGTCTGTTGTTGACGTCAGGGCGACTGTCACACTGTCATCATTCAGCTGAAGAAACCAAGATGACAAGAGGACGATGTCACCGTTTTCTACTGACCCTTGTTCAGCGTCAAGGTATTTCACGTGGATCATTTTGGTCCACAATACGCCGACTCACGAGTCTTTGGAGGAGGAGAAGCAGGGTGAAAAAGTCTTCTGACGAACGGTTCACACACACTCAACGTTTACCATGTCCATCTTGGGGAACAACGGCCTTTGATGAGTCGTGCAACAGGTGTAGAATTAACGACATCTGTTCACTGAAACAAAACCAGTCAACTGATATTTCTACATTAAATGAATAGATGTAGGTCTTCAGTTAGGCTCTCTCTCTCTCTCTCTCTCTCTCTCTGTCGTCAAATCTCTTGTACAAATCTAGCTTTGCATTTTTTGGACCATCTGCTTGGAACTTTCTTCCTTCGTTCATTAAGACGTGCGATTCATTACGTTCCTTCAAATCAAGCATACAAGAACTTCTGCTCCACAAACAATAGGCCCACAAAGCTTTTTTTTTAAAATTTTAAATAACCAGCTAAAAAAGACAAAAATCATGCTTTTTCCGTGAAGTTTGTATCTATACCTACATGCAGTGAATTTATTTTATTTCAACCTTTGTGCTTTAATGTTTTTACATGTTCGCCTGTAAACTGGATGCTATTACCTGTAACATGTGCATCAGCAAATTAATCACTTTTGTATGTGTGCAATGGTAAAGTTGTGCTTCTCTGTTTTCTTTATGTCCACTATATGTTTCTCACTTCGGTCATGTCTTTGTATGTGCATAAGTATATATATATATATGTGTGTGTGTGTGTGTGTGTGTGTGTGTGGAGAGAGTGTGTGCATGTGTATGGATATGAATGTATGAATGCGTTCGTTTGATCATTCTTCGTTGTAGCAGTGTTAACAAAATTAATATTTATGTGTCGTTATCGTTAATGTTGTTATTGTTATTGTTGTCACAAGGACAGATTGGAAGACTGAGCGATGCCTAAAATCTTTATTCTTGAGTAATAAAGTTTTTGAATCTCTCTCTCTCTCTCTCTCTCTCACGACAATGGAATGACGTAAAATTGAACACTGCACAGTCTGCTCTAGAAGGCACGCACGTGCAGGCGCGTGCACACATACACATATACAGAGTGTCAAAAATACACACACAGAGTGTCAAAGATTTGTCAAGTTACTTCCAAATACATGTACGTTTACAAAATATTCAGAACAAAACATTAAAGGAATAATGTCCAATCAATTACTATTATTCGAAATTGCTCACTCCCTGTTGCACAGTCCAATAGGACTGTTTCTGTGATGCGACCTACCGATACTTAATTTGACTTTTGTTGTTGATCAAGTTGATAATTGCTGTTTCACAGATGTTTATGAACTGCTGATTCCATTGTTATAGTTGATCCTTTCTCTGTACACCCCCCTTAAAACTCCATCCCAACCCCACCTCCCATACACCAACACGCACACACACATGACACGTCTAATATCACTCAAAGTGAAAAGACGTTACATTAAAAAAAAAAACACACACACACACACACACACACACACACACATTTGAAAATGAGATGACGTAAAATTGAACACTTCATACCCAAGAAGCTGCAAACAAGTTATGTTGAAAATACTATAAACATTCTGTTTTTCCGTATTTAAACATGGAGAGATTTGTCTACTGCAAACTTTGATCTGAACTAAAAATGGATACAAGAACCAGAAATACAAGACTGTCGTGTCCATCATAAAAAACAAACAAACAAACAAACAAAAACCCAACAACAAACAAACAAACAAAAAACCACATGAAAGTAAGATGAAAATCCAAAATTTTTGCCAGAAAGGACTGATGACGTAAACAAAGATTTACGTAACACATCAACACCTCGGACTGACGCAATAGTTAGAGCTCGATCAAAGTCTTGGTGCGTCATAATTTACATCACAAATTCAGAGTTGCTAAATCTGACGTAAATATGACATGATAACTTTTCAGAGTTGAATATGATATCAAGCACCATTGTTTTCTGCTGCTCTTGATCGGAACACTGGTTTGAAACCGATCGAGTAACTCGAGATCGAGAACCTATACACGAATTCGAAGACTACATTCTCAGGTAAGTACATCATGTTGGTAAAGATACCCCCAAATTCACTTGTCATTCCAACTCTCATGATATCTGAAAAAGAAACTGAGAAAAGGATTTGGGAATTTTGGTTGATAAAAATCTAACTTGAACACATTAATGATACAGTAAAAAAAAAGAAAAAGAAAAAAAAAGGCGAACAGAATAGCAGGCATGATCACCCATTATTATTATTTTTTTAAATCCAGTATAAAAATAAAGATGTCATACCTCATGGTGCCATTGTTCAAATCATTAGTAAGACCAGTCCTGGAATATGGTAATGTGGAATGGCCACTCTAAAGGACAGTACTCATACCAGAAGACACCCACTAAAATTAATGAAGACATTCACCACATCAAACCCTTTTTCACCCTTTTTTACTAACAAGGTTGTTAACTTCTGGAATAGTCTGCCCAGTAACATTGTCACTGCGGGAGCACTTAACCATTTCAAGAATTTATTAGACAAACACTGGAAGGATCATGGCATCCAAATGAATTTCTTCATAGGAAGCTAGCAATAATATTAGTAATTGGGCACTCTTATAAAAAGTTTAAAAAAAAGAAAAAGAAAAAAAGTACTAATGATCAGGCACAAGGCTGATAAAGCCTGAAACAGTGGCACATATAAGACCTTATATTATCATCAGCCTTTGTTCACACTGCCAATTTATCGTTCTCATCATCGCGATCGTCATCATCAACATCATCATCATCATCATCAAAGCAGTTACGGTGCATTTGTCAGACAGTAAAAACGTTTATCGCCAAAATGAACCGATTTACGAGGCACGTAATCCACATTTCCAGAGACCGTAGCAAGGCAAAGTGAAAGAGGGGTTGTGATGGACAGGAGAAGCATAATGACAATTTTGTCGTGGACAGGAAAAGCACGGTGCTGTCAGGGACAGGAGATGACAGTCACGGTGATACTAGGGATAGAAAAACAGTAACGATGATACCGGGGACAGGAGCAGTGTGATGACAATGATGTCAGGGACAGGAGAAGTATAACAGTGATATCAGGGATAGAAGTACGATGACAATATCAGGTACTGGAGAAATGCAGTAACGATGATATGGACAGGAAAAGTACGGTAACAATGATATCAGGGACAGGAGAAGCACGGTGACGATGATACCAGGGGCAGGAGAAGCACGGTAACAATGATATCAGGGGCAGGAGAAGCACGGTTATGATATCAGGGACAGGAGAAATACGATAACGATGATATCAGGGACAGAAGAAATACGGTGACGATGATATCAGGGACAGGAGAAGCATGGTGACGATGATATCAAGAACAGGAGAAGCACGGTAACGGTGATATCAGGGACAGGAGAAATACGGTGACGATGATATCAAGAACAGGAGAAGCACGGTAACGGTGATATCAGGGACAGGAGAAATACGGTGACGATGATGTCAGGGACAGGAGAAGCACGGTAACGATGATATCAGGGACAGGAGAAATACAGTGACGATGATATCAGGGACAGGAGAAATACAGTGACGATGATATCAAGGACAGGAGAAATACGGTAACAATATCAGGGACAGGAGAAGCACGGTGACGATGACGTCAGGGGCAGGAGAAGCACGGTTATGATATCAGGGACAGGAGAAATACGATAACGATGATATCAGGGACAGAAGAAATACGGTGACGATGATATCAGGGACAGGAGAAGCATGGTGACGATGATATCAAGAACAGGAGAAGCACGGTAACGGTGATATCAGGGACAGGAGAAATACGGTGACGATGATATCAGGGACAGGAGAAGCACAGTAGCTATGATATCAGGGACAGGAGAAATACGGTGATGATGATGTCAGGGACAGGAGAAGCACGGTAACGATGATATCAGGGACAGGAGAAATACAGTGACGATGATATCAGGGACAGGAGAAATACAGTGACGATGATATCAAGGACAGGAGAAATACGGTAACAATATCAGGGACAGGAGAAGCACGGTGACGATGACGTCAGGGACAGGTGAAATACGGTGATGATATCAGGGACAGGAGAAGCACGGTAACGATGATATCAGGGACAGGAGAAGCACGGTAACGATGATATCAGGGACAGGAGAAATATGGTGACGATGATATCAGGGACAGGAGAAGCACGGTAACAATGATACCAGGGACAGGAGAAGCATGGTGATGATATCAGGGACAGGAGAAATACGATAACGATGATATCAGGGACAGAAGAAATACGGTGACGATGATATCAGGGACAGGAAAAGCATGGTGACGATGATGTCAGGGACAGGAGAAATACGATGACGATGATATCAGAGACAGGAGAAGCACGGTAACGATGATATCAGGGACAGGAGAAATACGGTAACGATTATATCAGGGACAGAAGAAATACGGTGACGATATCAGGGACAGGAGAAGCATGGTGACGGTAATACCAGGGACAGGAGAAATACGGTAACAGTGATATCAGGGACAGGAGAAGCACGGTAACAATGATATCAGGGACAGGAGAAGCACGGTGACGATGATATGGACAGGAGAAATACGGTGACGATGATATCAGGAACAGGAGAAGCACGATGACGATGATATCAAGGACAGGAGAACCACAGTAACGATGATATCAGAGACAGGAAAAATACGGTGACGATGATATCAGGGACAGGAGAAATACGGCAACGATGTTATCAGGGACAGGAGAAGCACGGTAACGATGATATGGACAGGAGAAGGACGGTGACGATGATATCAGGGACAGGAGAAGCACAGTAACGATGATATCAGGTACAGGAGAAATACCGTGACGGTGATATCAGGGACAGGAGAAGGACGGTGACGATGACATCAGGGACAGGAGAAATACCGTGACGATGATATCAGGGACAGGAGAAGCACGGTAACGATGATATGGAATGGAGAAGCACGATCACGATATCAGGGACAGGAGAAATATGGCGACGATGATATCAGGGACAGGAGAAGCACGGTAACTATAATATTAGGGATAGGAGAAATACGGTGATGATGACAAGAGAAGCACAGTGACGATTATATCACGGACAGAAAAAAACGGTGACAATGATACCAGGGGCAGGAGAAGCACGGTGATGATATTAGGGCAGGAGAAGCACGGTAACGATATCAGGGACAGAATCAGTACAGTGACGGTGATATCAGGGACAGAATCAGCACAGTGACGGTGATATCAGGGACAGAATCAGCACGGTGATGGTGATATCAGGGACAGAATCAGTACAGTGATGGTGATATCAGGGACAGAATCAGTACAGTGGTGGTGATATCAGGGACAGAATCAGTACTGTGACGGTGATATCAGGGACAGAATCAGTACAGTGACGGTGACATCAGGGACAGAATCAGTACAGTGACGGTGACATCAGGGACAGAATCAGTACAGTGACGGTGATATCGGGGACAGAATCAGTACAGTGACGGTGATATCGGGGACAGAATCAGTACAGTGACGGTGACATCAGGGACAGAATCGGTTCAGTGATGGTGACATCAGGGACAGAACCAGAACAGTGACGGTGATATCAGGGACAGAATCAGTACAGTGACGGTGACATCAGGGACAGAATCAGTTCAGTGATGGTGGCATCAGGGACAGAATCAGTACAGTGACGGTGATATCAGGGACAGAATCAGCACAGTGACGGTGATATCAGGGACAGAATCAGCACGGTGATGGTGATATCAGGGACAGAATCAGTACAGTGGTGGTGATATCAGGGACAGAATCAGTACTGTGACGGTGATATCAGGGACAGAATCAGTACAGTGACGGTGACATCAGGGACAGAATCAGTTCAGTGACGGTGGTATCAGGGACAGAATCAGTACAGTGATGGTGACATCAGGGACAGAATCAGTACAGTGACGGTGACATCAGGGACAGAATCAGTACAGTGACGGTGATATCAGGGACAGAATCAGTACAGTGACGGTGATATCAGGGACAGAATCAGCACAGTGACGGTGACATCAGGGACAGAATCAGTTCAGTGACGGTGACATCAGGGACAGAATCAGCACAGTGATGGTGTGTTCAGGGAGACAGGAACCATGTCTAAGTGGAAGGCTGCGGGCCAAATGGCGGTGGCGATGAGGGAGGCGCAGAGAGAGATGGAGGAGAGGCGGCTACATGCGCAGCAGTTTCAGGAGAGCGTCAAGAACGGAACCATCCTCCGCTCACTGAAGAGGCAGAGGGACAATCATGTCAAGAAGGCCAAGGCATCCGCTATCAACTATCAACGATGGTCAGTCTGTCTGTCTCTCTTTTCAACCGTTATCCCCCCCCCCCACCTCCCTCTGCTGGGAATTGGGCATGCTCCCAACCGTAATTCCGCAGATTTAACCACTGTTAACCGATGAATTGTCACCTCCGTTGATTTGCGGGTCAGAGAACCGCCAGGCTGTCGCCGGTCAACGACATATCAGCGGATTGGCGACATTTCATTTGTCGTCGTTGTTTTCGTCACTAGCACTTCATGACTTTAACAGTTTGTTTTGTTTTGCATGTCTATGTTCCCCCAGGTCTACATTCCCTCAGGTATATGTTCTCCAAGGTCTGTATTCCCAAGGTCAGGCAAGGCCAGTGGCAGTCAGTGGTTAGCGGTGGTCAGTGGCAGTCAGTGGTCCTTGATCAGCGGTGGTCAGTGGCCATAATGTTCAGTAGTGACCAGTGGTCAGTAGCAGACGGTGATGAGTACTGATCAGTGGTCAGTAGTGGTCAGCGGTCAGAAGTGGTCAGTAGTCAGTGGTGTTCAGTTGTCAGCGGTGGTCAGTGGTTAGTAGTGGTTATTGATGACCAGTAGTGGTCAATGGTGGTTAGCTGTGACCAGTGGTCAGTAGTTGTCAGTGGTCATAAGTGATCAGCGGTGGTCAGTAGTAGTCAGCTGTCAGTGGTGGTCAGTAGTGGTCAGTGGCTGTTAGCGGTGACCAGTGGTCAGCAGTCAGTAGCTGTCGATGGTGGTCAGTGGTCACTAGTGGTCGTCAGTGGTCAGTGTTAATGGTGGTCAGTTGTCAGTAGTGGTCAGTGGCAGTCGGCAATGGTCAGTAGTGGTCATCAGTCAGTAGTGGTCTGTGGTGGTCAGTGGCCATAATTTTCAACAGTGACCAGTAGTCAGTGGTGGCCAGTGGTGGTCAGAGGTGTGTGGTTATTAGTTGTCAGTGGTCAGTAGTGGTTATCGGTGGTCAGTGGTCAGTACTCGTCAGTGATCAGAGGTGGTCAGCAGTGTCAGTAGTCAGTAGTGAGATGTGGTCAGTAGTGATATGTGATACATGGTCAGTAGTTTCTGTGGCCAGCAGTAGTCTGTGACTGTCAGCAGTGGCTGGTGGTCAGCAGCTGTCATCAGAGGTCAGTGGTCAGCAGTCAGAAGTGGGCAGAAGTGGTGAATGGTCAGTATTGGCCAGTGGTTGTCAGTAATCATTGGTGGTCAGCAGTCAGTAGTGTTCAGTGGTCAAAACCGGTTTTAAAAAAAAGTACTGATGTTGCATAAGAAAAAGTGGCCAGTAGTGGTCCTAGACCTGGGGTAACAGGCCTGAGGTTACTAAGACCTGGGGGAATATACACCTGGGGGGAACAAAAGGCAAGAAAACATAAATTTGAAGGATCATAGATCTAGGGGAACACAGACCTGGGGGAATAAAGACCTGGGGGGACCTGGCAGAAAGAAAATTTGGGGAATATAGACCTGAGAAACACAGGGCTGACCCCATTAAGCTCTTGTACACAAACATGCATTATCCTTCTTACTTTCTTTCATAATTATTTTCAATCTTTTTCTTTCTTTCTTTCTTTCTTTCGTTAATTCATTCATTTCTTCTTTTCCCTCACTTCGTTTTTAACTCTTCTTTTTTCTGTCATTTTTCTTTTCTTTCTTGAATTCACTTTCTTTTTTCTTTCCGTATTTACCTCAATTTCTTATTTCATTGTTTTTGTTTTATGTGGGTTTTTTTCCCGTTCCCTGCTTCCTCATAACTTTCCTATTCTTTCTTCACTTCCTATTCGTCTTCAACATCATCAACACATTGCAAAACAAACAGCAACAATTTGGCGTTTACTAAGTAACCGCTGATTGGTCGCCGATAAGCTGAATTGTCGCTGATCCGGTGACAATTCAGTACTTAACTGAGCTCCACTAAATTGATGCCTGCGACAAATCAACTGTCAACTGAGCTCTGTCAAATTGTCGCCGGCGACAAATCAGCTGTTAACACCACTTCGCCACAGCTGCTGTTCACTTACACATTTTATTTAACGGAAATCAGTTCAGAAGACGTTAACATTGAACTCCTCTTCAAGAATCTGTGACTTGGTGCATATAAAATTGTAGTTTCATATGTGATCTTATCTAAGAACAAAATCAATTAATAAAAAAACAACAACAAAAAAACAACCCAAAACACCTAAATACTTGTATGTAATGAGATTCATCTGCCAATGCCCCAAAGTCACGCTTCTTGCAAAGTCTTTCGTTTAACGGTATTCCTATCTAAATTCTAATATAAACTGTTAACAAAGAGTGATCTCTCAACTAAAGTAAAATGAAATTAAATTGAGCCCCAACAAACAACCAGACATGAAACATTTCCCATCCCCATTCAACCCCCCCCCACCCCCTCCCCTCACACAACTTCCCCGGATGCCCCCCTCTCCCGCCCCCCCCCCCCCCCCCCCCCCACACACACACACCGCACCCCTCTCAATGCCCTCTTCCCGCCGCCTTCTCCCCACAGGTGTAAGACTGTGGAAATGTCGACGCGGGACCCGCGGGACGACGCAGCAGTGGCGTCGAGCACCTATTTCCAGAGGCAGGACGAGCAGCACAAAAAGGAGATCATGAACCACATCAGTGCCATGGACTTACAGCTGGAGGGGACCCGCAAGACTGAGTACGCCATAGAGCTGATCCGCACCCAGGTCAGAGAGAGAGAGAGAGAGAGAGAGAGGGAGAGAGACTTTGGCACCTAGATCTATTCTGTGACTAGAAGGCAGCTGTATCGTAACGTCAAAATAGATCAGCACACAAGGCCCCCCCTATAACCCCCAATCAACATAATATTCCGACTGGCGAAGAACGCTTTCATCAAAACGGTTACCCATGAGCGGGGTGGCTTCAGGCATTTTGACCAGTCTTATGCAGTTTGACCAAAGTCACGGTAATTATCTGTTTCCAGTCTAATATCAGTCGGTTCTAGCAAGTGAAAAGGTGAAGGAATGTAACAGCTGAAAATGTGTGGGGGTTTTTTTTTTGGGGGGGAGGGGGGGGGGTTGCGCTGAATTGTAGTTGATCTTTCTCTCCTTCCGAAACCGCAACTTGCTCGCTGCGCCAGGAGAAAGAGACGGACCTGGAGACCCACAGATTGCGCAGACAGCTGCGAGAGCAGCGGTTCAAGCTGGCCCAAGTGCGGCTGCCTGCGGACGACCGGGTGGAGGGTCACATGCAGCAGGCCTACGAGCAGCTGGGGCTACAGGTGGCGGAGAACCGGCGGCTGGCGCAGCTCATCCAGCACCTGGAAACTGAGAGGAACCTGGTGACCAGCATCCACAGCACGCTCAGTCAGGAGCTGGACCAGCTCTCCAAGCGGCTCGGGGGTACAGGGCCACCGTCCTGTCCCGTTCTCTTCTCCTCGGTCTCTCTCTCTCTCTCTCTGTCTGTCTGTCGTTGTGTCTGTCCGGTCTGTGTTTTTCACTGTCTGTCCGTCTGCCCCCACACCCTCCTTCCACCTCCCTAACTCCTGTGTCTGTGTGTGTGTGTGTGTGTGTGTGTGTGTGTGTGTAGCGCGTGGGTGGGAATGGGGTGAGGTGTATGGTTATGCGTAGGCCTGTGTATGTGTATAATAAAACCTGCAGACGCGTACCTTCAAAATCTATCCATATGGAGTCTGTACCATTCATCGATTCCAGCGAGCGCCCTCGAACGGAGCCAACAAGAAGGGGGGGGACAGGAGAGGCGGGGGATTAGAACATACATCTATATTGGATATCTCATACAACTGAGCAAGTCACGTGCGAGAATGCTTGCATGAGCGAAGGAATGAGAGCACGCGGACTGTGCGCGGCCATGTTGTCTGATCAATCTGTACTCGCACGTGCAGGCGACATCGAAGAGGCGCAGTCCACATACGAGCAGCGCGACATGAACAAGCGGAACATGCAGAAGCTGAAGGAACACATGGCCAAGAGCATGGCGGCCCACAACAACGACATGCAGAGCGTCAAGTTCAAGATCGACGTCCTCAAGCGGATGGAGACCTTCATGCTGACCAAAAATAAGGTGCGATGAGCTGGGATGCCGCGCAGGTGGTTTCTTTGCTGTTCGGTTTCTTTCCGAGCTGTTTCACGCGTTAGTTGTCTTGGTTTTGTGCGACTGATTCTGGGTCAGTTTCGTTTGCTCCCGTCAGTAGGCTGGGTTTGTGATGGTTGCATTTGTTTGTGAACACTTTTGTTCGTTGTTTACACACAACACGAGTCTTTGTAATAACACGGTGTTTCGATTGTATGCTTGTCCGTGTCCGCGTGTGTGTGTGTGTGTTTAAATAGTTTAAATAGGAACATCTTTTGCGTAGTATGGAATTGACACTAATGCACACAGCTCTCGAGTGCATCGAAACTCTCCCAGGGAACGGGACATTAATCTGAATATATAATAGGCAACAGTTTCCTGGAGCTCACTCATCCAGAATATAACAGTTTAGAATATTACTCTCGGCATAGAAAAGCTGCTTTGTTTTACTCAGTGTGAAGGTCTTGCACTATCTGTATTCACCCAAGTGGTATTTTTTTCGGAAAATTCTTTTGCGTAGACCTTTTCATGACTATGTATTCGTGCCGAAAATATAATGCCACGAGAGGTTCGAAGAGGCTTGGACGTTAAAAGTCAGTGACTTTTGTGGTATACACACATCGGGTCACCCGGACTTGTCACGGAAAAGACGATACGTTCGAAATTTAAGTCCGACTCGCTTAGCATTATTTGTCGGAAGAATTGGAATTGTCAAGAGTGATTATCATGTATATTGTGCCCGAAATTAAGTTTCGATATATTTTTTAACAGTATATCGAAGCTGAAAAGTCGTAATAAAGAAAAGGAAGGTTTGAAACTTTGAAAGGTCGATATAATGATCGTATATCAATGAAATGTGGGTTCTTAAAGTAGAATAGTCCCGTTTTCAGAACCCAACATTCGTTCGAAAACACTCGTTTCTTATGGTAAGCTAAAATATTATTTGGATCGTTACGTACTGCTATCCACCTACCCCCATCTCCCCTCCAATCCCATCCACCATCGGCGTTTTCGGTTTTGTTTTGAGCCATGCTTTTGCTTCTTTTTCCCCCTTTGTTTGCTAATTTAAATATTATTTCGTTCTAATTTTCTCTTTGTTTTTGCCTCGTTCTTTGTCTCACTCTTTCACACTCATTTACTCCCTCACCCCCCACCCCCACCCCGTCCACACACACACCTCTCACCACCACACTGTATCCCCTGTGTATTGCAATGCATGCCTCCACATCCACACGAACCTTACACCACCTCACACAGACACGACGGTGTGTAACCAATGTGGAGTGATGGCCTAGACGTAACGCGTCCGCCTAAGAAGTGAGAGCATTGGTTCGAATCCCGGCACAGTCGCCAGTATTTTCTCTCCCTCCACAGGACCTTGAGTGGTGGTCTGGACACTAGTCATTCGGATGAAACGATAAACCGAAGTCCCGTGTGCAGCATGCACTTAGCGCACGTAAAAGAACCCACAGCAACAAAAAGGTTGTCCCTGGCAAAATTCTGAAGAAAAATCCACTTCGATAGGAGACAAAAAACTGCAGGCAGGAAAAAAATACCGAAAAAATGGTGTTGCTCTCAGTGTAGCGACGCGCTCTCCCTGGGGAGAGTAGCCGGAATTTCACACACAGAAATCTGTTGTGACAACAAACAAAACAAGAGAGGCAAGGCCTTCAAGACTCACTTGTGATACACTTAAAAAAAAAAATCTAATCGTCAAAATGTGTTCAGTATTTGTTATTATAAAGCTTCGGGTTAAAAGAAAAAGAAAGAAAAAAAAAGTCCAAACGGCAGATTCGAACCCAGCGTGTTTGGATGAGCAGAAACTGTCTTACCCATTGCACTGTCGGGGCTCCTTAGCTGACGTTCAAAAATATAACATTTAAACATGCTTTTTTAAAGGGCGACAAATCGATTGCAGTATTCGCAGTGAGAACGCTGTTTACTCATATTATTCTGATGTATCTTAGGCATTAAAAAAATCTTTTGAGGGCAATTAAAAATTCTTTTTAAGTCCGCGGTAAAGAAGACGTGGCTATCGCCGCAATCGCACTGCAACATTTAGCCGTTTTCTCTGGATCTACATAGATGTATAAGTTTAGTTACACCCGGTTGACACGGTCGATTCAATTTCTCTTTTATGTTCATTCTAGTTTTATAGTTTTAAAGTTGATATGAAAATTGAGTACTTTGTTAAACTAATAACATGTAGAGCCAAGTACAAGTACTTCTAAACGTCGTGTGAAGTGAAAAGGACTTCATTTTGAGAAAAGTCAAGACTGGAAATTTTTACGTTTCATCAATTCAAGGGTATTAACTCTCATGGTTTATTATTTTCAACTGTGAATTCCGACTGATTCTGTGGATATTTTTATGGCAGTTTGGGGCATAATCCAACTTTCCATCACATATTATCGTGTATTGTCCACTGAATATAGGATTGAACGAACAGGTCAACACTTGAAACAAAATGGCGTCGTTCGCGTTCGCGAAGAATATGAGCACGAGCTTTGAATATGTATAAATATGTGTATGCAGTTGATTTTTGCCCATGACCTTCAGGGCTCAGCCAATAGATCTATAAAGTCCACTTGTACTGATTTTAGTATTTTCCGAAAAAGACCACTTGGGCTATTGAACAAAGTGAAAGCCCTGTACACTGAGAGTAAAACACACAAGCTTTTTATGTATTGAGTATAATTTCAAAATGTAATGTTTAAGATGAGAAAGATCAGTTTAAAGCAAATTAAGCCCCCTAGCATTAATTACAGATTAATTTCCCTTTTTTACTATCTGCACCAAAGACATGCAAAAGAAATATAACTTTCATGCTTAGCAAAAGAATTTCTTGTTTGAACAAAAAATGATAATAATGACTGCTCTTGTTGTTGTGTCAGAATATCAGATCAAAGTGCCAAGTTTAGAGAATAATATATATATATATATATATATATATATATATATATATATATATATATATATATATATATTTCATGGCCTGGCTTCGCTGACGAAGATCTAGGAAGGGCGTTGTCCACGTCTGATGCAGGCACGCTCATGGCTGACAAGGCCAAAAAAAAAAAAAAAAAAAAAAAAAATATATATATATATATATACCACAGTAAAATCAGTTTGCATATAATATGGCTTCTTTTTTTATTTTTTTGTGCCCATCCCAGAGGTGCAATATTGTTTTAAACAAGATGACTGGAAAGAATTGAATTTTTCCTATTTTTATGCCAAATTAGGTGTCAACTGACAAAGTATTTGCAGAGAAAATGGCAATGTTAAAGTTTACCACGGACACACAGACACACACAACCGAACACCGGTACTCAAAAAGAGTAACACACAACATCTGTACCTACCCGGACAGTTCCGAAACGATGAGGGCAAGGAACGGCGAAGGGAGAAAATGAAACAGCCGTCGTGCACGGAGCGCGACACCCAGGACCTGGTGGATCTGCTCCAGCGGGTCAAGTCAGACCTGCACGAGGATGACGTGCAGGTTATCGTCAACACCTTCCAGCAGCTGGAGACAGAGAACTTCATGCTCTTCACCAACATCTCCCACGTCAGGGAGGGCTGTCATTTTCTGCAGGTTGGTGGGGGAGTGCGTGTGTGCGTGTGTTTATATGAATAAATTATCCAGATCAGTAACTCAGTCCCCCTCTTTCACCCCCCCGCACCCTCCCCCCCCTCTCTCTCTCGCTGTGTCTCCGGTGTGCGTGATTCAGCGAATGTGGGTAGTTTTCTGATAATACACAGTACATGTATCACGGTATGATGAATGTGTCCAAGTGATCGGGAAATGAGTGTAATTCAATCGCCTGGAAAAAAAAACAAACAAAAAATGGTAGGAGGACACTCATATAGTGATGTGAGGAAGAAACGTGAGTTGTACTGTGAGTGGTGACGGTGACAGATGGAGGTGAAGGACGTGAAGAAGAAGGTGGCGGAGCACCGCAGCAACAAACAGAACGAGGTCCTGGAGGCCAAAGCACGGAAAGAAGAACTGTGCGAGAAAATCAGCATCTGTCGGACAACGTACGTTTCGGGGCTGGGTTTTGTTATGTTTTTTGTTGTTGTTGTTGTTGTCATGTGATGTGCTTTATCTAGTCAAAACAGTGGAAAGAAACATACCACTTGTATATATACAGATGCTGATTGTTTTCAAAACAAAAGAGCAGAATTCCAAGCAGTAGTAGAACTACATAAACCGGACAATGGAATTACTGAGGCACTACCAAAAAATAACAGGCGCTATGTGAGTGTGAAGTGGCTATTGAAGGATATGAATTATTTCATAACCTGAGCAACACTGATATTGGACTGCGAGGCATTTGTTTTTATCTAGTTGTCTTAGACCAACTCCAAGTGATATCGACCTCTGTGATTTTACAGAAACATTGTTCGTGGAATTCACATTGGACGATGGTCCGAGATTGTTACTTGGACTTGTGTATGGAAGCCCCAGCTGCAGTGAAGAAAATAGAAAGATGAATAGTTTGTTTTTGAAAGCAGCAGAGAAAAATGACACCTCATTTATTATTGGTCTTAGGAGATTTCGACTTTCCAGAAATAGGCTGGGTAAATAAAGAAAAAAAATGCAGGGTAGGGGAAAGCCATCCAGCATACTCTTTCTTCAGGACCACCAAAGATGCATACATGACACTGCACCAGAAAGAACCAACACGTCACAGACAGGGTCAGACTCCTAGCTTGATTGACCTGGTCTTCACAAACAGAGATGACATGGTGTTAGATATCACTACTACGGCAGGGATAGGGAAAAGTGACCATGCCAATCATCACCTTGTCATGTGCACGTGCTGAAGAAGTAACAGCGTCTATTTTCACAAGGCAGACTCTGATAGACTCTGACGAAGTGTGCACAGTCATGAAAGGTGAAATCATAGGGGCTACTGAAAAATTTGTACCAAGATCAGGAGTCGACAGGAACAGAAAATCATCGATGGACAGAGGTACTTTGGCTTCAGTCAGGAAAAAGCATGAGCTCTTCAGATGCTGGTTAGAAACAAGAGATGATCAGAGTTACCTGGGATATGTTAGAGCCAGAAATCAAGCTTGTAGTGTCTGCCGTAAGGCGAAAAAGAGACTAGAGAAGAAAGTTGCATCAAAAGCAAAGAAGAACCCTAAGGCATCCTGGTCCTATGTAAACAATAAAACAAAATCAAGAACTGGAATTGCTGATCTATTGAAAGATGATGGATCTAAAACCTCATCGGATATAGAGAAAGCAGAAGTGCTAAATCTGTCGAGGGATGATCAGGGACGGTCATGTGCTATGCAGTTGTTGGACCTATTGGACAGTTGGACAAGAGCCCTAGATAGAGGTGGCTCCATCGATGCTATCTATATGGATTGCCAGAAAGCATTTGACAGCGTCCCGCATCGCAGACTCGTTTCTAAGATCCACGCACATGGAGTGTCAGGCAGGGTGTTACTCTGGATCCAAGACTTTTTGTCTCGAAGGAAGCAGAGGGTGGTTGTGAATGGAACAACATCACAGCAGGCAGACGTCACAAGTGGTATCCCACAAGGTTGTGTTCCAGGACCATTGCTGTTCTTGTTGTACATTAATTACCTTCCTAGTAGAGTGAAGAGCAATGTGTAACTGTTTGCCGATGACACGAAACTGTTCACACATTGTGACCAAGAATTTGCTTCACAAGTCCTCCAAGATGACCTAGACAGTATACAGCAGTGGTCTAGAGAGTAGCTCCCCTGCTTTTGCTTCTGTCCAGAAAAAAATGTAGTGTACTGAAGCTAGGAAACTGTAGATCGGAGGCAATTTACTATATGAAAGGGAAAACCAACAGTGGGAGGAATACAACCTGGCACTTGCTGAGAGTGACGTGGTGAAAGACCTGGGAGTGTACATTGATAACAAGCTGGATTTCAAGACACATGTGGCAACAGTTACTGCAAAAGCCAACAAAATGGTTGGTATAATCAGGCGTTCTTTTGACTACTTCTCTGAGGATCTGTTTGTTCAGTTATTCAAATCCCTGGTTAGATCCATTCTGGAATATGAACATTCGATCTGGGATCCACAGTCAAAAACCTTGTGCAGAGAGGTGGAAGATGTCACGAAGGCCAACAAAACCGATTGGTCATTTGAAGAACAAGCCTTATCATGAAAGACTCGTTTTCCTTAAACTACCTATTCTAGAACACGGAAGGCAGCGGGGAGATAAGACTGTTACAAATACGTACATGGAATCTACAAGGCCACAAATCCCGAAATGTCAACTGCAGTAAGTAGGGACAGAAGAGGTAATACTCTAATGAAAAACAGAACGACGAACAGGCCTTCACAGGCCTCAAACGTCTGATTCAAGTTATTTTGTAAACTGTCGTATACTGTGATCAAGTATAGTGCCATGTTGCTCAAAGTTGCGGGAGGTGAAATGAGCAGAGTTCAGCATTGTCGATTCAAAATACGGTACAGTTCAGTATGGTGCGTCGCAGAAGAATATGCTATGGCATGTGTTAATTATTATCATATGGTATGGTGTAGTATATCCTTTAAAATAGTATGGTATCACGTGGAAGGTTATAGTATGAAACTAGCATTTGTGCCCGGCTCTGCCAGGACGTGTGTGTGTGGAACAGCCATTCAGTAGCGTGGAGAATGTGGTAGTGGGTTTGACTTGCGACACCGAGTAATGGAGTCTCCCGTCGGTCCGACGGATGAGTAGGCAGGCAGGCTTATCTGTCGGTGTGTGTCCTCATATGGGAGAAGAGGCCGATTCTGGATGCACAACACTTCACACGGGTGTTGCAAAGGAAAACGTCTCCAGAAGTTGACCCCTGCTTCCTTCGCTCACGCTTCTCCTTGATGGCCAGCGTTCTCTTGTTTTCAAACGTCTTTATGCCATTAGAGCACAGCATCCTCCAGCCACAGCGGTCAAGGGCATCAGTTTCCCAGGAAGCGATGTCACAGGCTTTGAGGCCAGCGTTCTCTTGTTCTCTCGCGACACCGAGTAAAGAACAACTAAAGTCACGGTGGTCGAGATAGACTGATGGACAGCACACGCGGTGTTGAAGATTTAATGCATGTGACGATTGGCCATTGAAATTGTTCAGCTAGAGTTCGACTTTGACCTAACAGTAATGTATTTCGCGACTGGTTGAACACTCAAGGCTTCAATCCTCATTGCATGTGAAAATGCAGACAATCCGTGCGGCACTTTGACGATGTGAGCGAACAAAACCTTCCCTTTGTGGACATCACTTTGCCATTTAGTTAATAGATATCACGGTATGATATGCATGGTGTGGTGTAACCACCTTGCATTTAGATATCAGACAGCATGGTGTTATGTATGATGTGGTATAGCCATTTGGCATTTAGATATTAGATAGTATAGTGTGATATGCATCATGTGGTGTAGAACAGAATTATATGATATGTACGGTATAACATTGTACGATATGGTTTGATTTAATATTATGTGGTAGTGCATGGCGTCACTCCATTCAAAATTCCTGCACATGCGAGTATTACTAATGATAATGGACATCTTAGATGTCACTATACTTTGTGCTGTAGTCTTTGTGTACATATGTTATACTGCAGCAAGACTATGAATGGTACAGTCCAATTTTTTTGTGAATGGAAGTTTTTTGTGAATGGTGTTTGCAACATTTTGAATACATGGTGTGCACTCACAAGTTCTAAATACAGAACAGGCGCTCTCCGTAGCAACGTCAATAAACGCAGGTTCAGATCGCATGAGTGAACAACACATGACTTGTCAGAGAAATAAATATCTAACTATGGTGAATGACGATTAATAATACGAGAAATACAAATGTTAGTCCCTTGGAATCTCGAGTTCTGTGACCAACGTTTCGGTACAAGAAAAACATCTAAGCCACTCCCTATTTCTTTGTTTCCCATACACCTCCGCCTCCCACCCACCCCCTTTTCTTCTAAAGCGCGGAGAAGAAGGAGGATGAGCTGAGAGCGACCAGCGACGTGGTGGACTCTTACATCCACGCAGTGACGGACATGCTGACCAAACTGAACTACAACAACAGCGACATCACACGACTGGCCGGCGTCTATAAGCGTATCGAAGACAGAAACGTGAGTGGCTTGGGGGGCGGTGGGAGAGGGAAGGGGTAGGGAGGGGAGGGGAGAGGAGAGAGAAAGGAACAGAAAAAAAGGGGGGAAAGAACAGTTCATTTGACAGAACATGGAAACTGTATTGCGCTGCTGGACACGCTTTGCCACCTGTCAATCACCAAGGATGAGGCAGTATTTATGGAATCCGCCATGTTCCCTTGGAACGTTGGCTCCCTCAGTGACCGCAGGTTTCCAAAGGGACTGAGCAGGATTCCTGAGACCATGATCAGTGATAACTCTAGGTCCAGATGGGCGGTTCCATGGAAATGAATCGCTCCGTCAGATGCTTTACAAATATTATTTTATGTGAAATGCTTTGACTGAATGTTGGGCACAACATTCTTTTTTTGTCACAGCTAACAGGATTCCAAACGGAGAATTTTCCCGAGGAACAAGCGAGCATGTGAAATGGCAACTGTCAGTCGGGCTCTACCCAGGTAGGCGGCAGCCTATTGTGCAAATGACCCCGTGTTTGTAAAGCGCTTCAGTAGAGCTTGGTCTCCGACCGAGGACAGGCGCTATATAAGTACTTATATAAAGCACTGAGAGCCTGGTCTCCGAACGAGGATAGGCGCTATATGTAAGTATCTATGTCATAAAGCACTGAGAGCCTGGTCTCCGAACGAGGATAGGCGCTATATGTAAGTATCCATGTCATAAAGCACTGACAGCCTGGTCTCCGAACGAGGATAGGCGCTATATTTAAGTACTCCATGTCACCATCAGATCGGCACGTTCATGTCCGAGATCGAGGCCTACGTCAACCAGCTGTACATTCTCCAAAGCACCATGGAGTTCCACATGTGGCGCCGCGCGCGCCGCATGTCCCTGTCCGGGGTTCAGCACGTGCCGGAGCGCCTGCCCGCGCGCCTGGCGCCCCAGCCCCGCGTGCTGGTTGTGCCGCCCAACATCGACGACCTGGAGCAGAGCGGGGAGGAGCCGGACGACCCCCAACTCGAGGACAGCGCCGGGCTTCTGAGGCCGCTGGAGCTGTGGCAGGTCAGGCGTCGGGGCGGGGTGGGGCGTGTGTCGTGTGTGGGTGTGGTGGCGGTGGGGGTGGGGCTGGGGGGTTGGAGTGTGTGTGTGTGTGTGTGTGTGTGTGTGGTGCGTGTGTTTGGGGAGAGAAGTGGGATGCTGAGGGTGTGGGTGGTGGAAAGGAAGGAGTGAGGTCATTAGGGGAAACGGAAGCCATTGTACTTAATGTGTCGCGCCCGCGCACGTGTGTGTGTGTGTGTGTGTGTGTGTGTGTGTGCGTGTGCGTGTGTGTGTGTTGAGAGAGAGACATAGACAGAGTGAGATATCCGCAAGAGAGAGAGAGAGAGAGAGAGAGAGAGAGCTTGCCTGCAAGTGTGTGAAGCAGCCATGTCCATCGCAAGAGAGAGAGAGAGAGAGAGAGAGAGAGAGAGAGAGAGAGCTTGCCTGCAAGTGTGTGAAGCAGCCATGTCCATGTCTGTGCACTGTGCCGTGCAGATCGAGGAACAACTGGAGAAGGAGCAGAAAGATTCGACAGACAGTTCCTCCGACATCTTCAAATAATATCTTTGTGGGCTATATGCCGGATGGTGCGTGCGTGCGTGTGTGTGTGTGTGTGTGTGTGTGTGTGTGTGTGTGTGTGTGTGTTAAATGCGAGCATGCACACGCACTTTCATATGTGTTGCCAAAAGAAACAGTATGAGATGAAAAACAAACAAACAAAAAACAACAACAAATAAACAAGACAAACGGAATTTACACTCAGAAACTGTGTCCTTGTAATAGGTGCCATCTGTTTTTTTTTTTTTTTTTTTTTTTTTTTTTTTTAGAACAAAATCAATGGAATAATATTTTCACCTATAAGTGAAATAGGCCAATTTCTCATTGAAAAAAAAAAAAAACAACAACAAAAAACAAAAAAACAAAAAACTCGTCGTTTTTATGCTCGAAAGAATTAACAATCGAAGAAACTGATAAAAACAAACAAATGAGTATTTGAAAAAATACAAGAGAGATAGAGGACGGGTGGGTTGTAATTTGTTTTATTATCTATGTTTCACCCTTATTATTTTTGCATGTACCCATCAATGTTCAAGGACTACGTCAAGAATGCATGCATATGGGGTTATTTATTTTTTGAGAGTTGCAGTCTTTTACCTCGATTCGAGTCAGTTCAGTGTACCTATCTTAATGCTTGTCACTTTCATATTGAATTCGTTTTTCATCGGATGCATTTTTGCACAATAAATACTTTAACTATATTGTTTTACATATATATCTTTATCTATTCTTTATCATTTTTCTCTCATTTAAAGTCTATGCACTGGGTACGCCTTCCAAAGTTATGGAAATTGTCAAGTTCATTTTTACCTACGGATGCAGACGAAAGAAACAAGTGAGAACTTTACCAAACCACGATTTCCTGGTATCGGGTAAGCGCCGGCACACACTGCACGTGCACTCACAAAGGAGAGCCCAAGTCACTCACTCACACTCAAAACATACACACACACACACATGGCTATATACTCGGACATTAAAAAACAAACAAAAAAACACGAAGAAGCACAATCAGCATGCACCAATCACGACAAGAATCATTAAGCAAGTTGATAATGACTTGTAACAAGAAGAAAAATACACACAATTTACACAGACATTGCCGACTTTCACCCAGCCTTTCTCGGTGTTTGTAAAAAACAGCAACAACAACAACAAACCCAAAACCACCACCACCACCACCAAGAAACCCGCACTTTAAAAGGCTGCTTTGGGTGCAGGGCGCTGCAGAAGGTTGGCGCGAGAAGTTCGGGTGTGACATGTTGGGCACAACCCTTCTTCACTTCAGGGGAGGGGACAGGAAAACCCCACAAGCTCTTTCTATTCACTGTTTCACGGCCCGCTGTCTCCCACCCCATCCCATCCATGTCATCTCCAAAGCGCCCTGTCTCATTGTTAGGCGTCAGCCTCGGCCTTACCAGTGTGCTGAAAGAAACATTTCACACACACACACACACTCTCTCTCTCTCTCTGTCTCTCTCTGCCAACTGAGTAAATCACTTGCTCGTGCAGGGAATGTCCGCTTGGAAAAAAAAAAGAAAAAAGAAAAGGTATCGAGTGAATAATGCGTCTGCATGCACGCACTGCGCGCACATTAAAAAGCGAACATGACACAACAAGGGGGAAAAAAGGACGAGGCAATTTTCTGCTGTTTTGAAATAATGTGCTGTTACAGTTTCAATGACTTGAATGTAGAGTGATGGCCTAGAGGTAACGCGTCCGCCTAGGAAACGAGAGAATCTGAGCGCGCTGGTTCGAATCACGGTTCAGCCGCCGATATTTTCTCTCCCTCCACTAGACCTTGAGTGGTGGTCTAGACGCTAGTCATTCGGATGAGACGATAAACCGAGGTCCCGTGTGCAGCATGCACTTAGCGCACGTAAAAGAACCCACGGCAACAAAAGGATTGTTCCTGGCAAAATTATGTAGAAAAATCCACTTCGATAGGAAAAGCAAATAAAACCGCACGCAGGAAAAAATACAAAAAAATGGGTGGCGCTGTAGTGTAGCGACGTGCTCTCCCTGGGGAGAGCAGCCCGAATTTCACACAGAGAAATCTGTCGTGATAAAAAGAAATACAAATACAACAAATAGTCGGGAACAACCAGCTACGCACGCCCTTCTGTCACTCTTCGTGACGCTGTCCATGTCTAGCGAAAAGTAGACAAACATATATATATATCCGTCCTTCTGGACAAACATATATACATGTATATCTGACCTACTGGAAAAATATAGTAATATACATATATATCCGTCCTGGACAAATATACATGAATATCCATCCTTCTGGATAAACATATATACATGTACATCCATGCTGGACAAATATACATGTATATCCGTCCGTCCTAGATAAACATAATTATATACATGTATATCCGTCCTTCTGAACAAACATACATACATGTACATCCGTCCTTCTGGATAAACACACACACACACACACACACATATATATATATATATATATATGTATATCCGCTGTTCTTCTTGGAATATGACTGATAAGTTGGTTATTCCAGTCTTTTATATTCCCCACAAGGTTTTAATACTTTAAATGAATATGTTGAAATACTTCACATTTTGTCACATCTGAGAATCAAAGGTTGAAAAAGAAAAGCGGGAAGAGGAAAACAAAACAAAACACGCACGTACAAACGGAGAGAGAGAGAGAGAGCGATTGAGTACAATAAATTGCCTACTGGGCCGTGTAATACTTGCCAATTCAGTGAATTTAAAATTAAACAAACAAAAAACAAACAAAAAAACAAAACGGCAATGAAAAATATAAGGCACTGCCTGAGGAAAATAATGTTGTGTCTATGTAACTCATCTCAGATCTGTTTCCGGTTTATTTGTTGTTGTTGTTTTTTTTAAATACTGAAAATCAGCGTGGGGCGAAAAACGTCTATCTGCACAGCAGGTGTTTGCATGTAGAAATGCGAGAGGAAAAAAGAAAAGTGAGATCGACATGGTTGTCGATGTCTCGGGGCTCCCCCAAACGTTGGAAATGTCCTATGTCGTTTTGTTTATTGATTTTTTCCCTCTCGGTTGTCAAAATTATATGGGCCTATAACAGATAATCTGAACACCCAATAGTAGCTTTTCAATCATCTTCTTACGGACTAGTGGAACAAACAGAAAAAACCCCGTCGATGCCACCTTTACAGCATGCAGATTTTCTGGCTGAAGGTAATTGTCCGACAGTGTTTAGCAGCATACTGTGTCAGACTGTCAGCTTGAACCAGCTTGAGCCGCACAAGTGCGGATACACACACACACACACACACACACACACACACACGTGCGCGCGCTCTGCTTTTTTTCTATCATATTCTACCACGAATGGGAAAATCAGGACACAACATGTATCGGCTAAAATATTATGCTATGAATAACCCACGAGATAATGGTATCCGTCTTTTTTTCTCTCTTTCTTCCCCCCCCCCTTTTTTTTAAGCTCATGAACGGAGCAACATCGGGGTTTTCCTTTATAAGTAACATTGTGAAGATTACACAATGCATCCACTATTTATTATATGCTTCAAAAACGCTAAACATAGAACGGCAATGTGTGGATCGCGCACACGAGTTTTGAAACTGCTATGTCTGCTGCACAATTAGTTATGTAACTCACTCGGCAGTTCAAGAGGATAAACATTTTTCTGATTAAATGAATAAGATACACTGATTTGAGATCTTGTCTCCATGTGACTGTCAAGACAATTGGACTACACACTTTAATTCCCGATTTTCAAACCATTTACTTTGTAAAACAATGACAGACGTCTTCAAACGCCCAAGTTATACGTCTTTACTGCATGTTTTCCAGCCCGACTGGTTTCTCTGAAAAAGTCTACTTTGACGACTCGAAATCATTGCTTTGTTTGTTGTATTTGGTACAGTGTGTACATACCTGATTTTATGGGTTTAGCCTACAATATGTTTAACGGATCTCTCCGGCGTTTGGAAATCACCAACCGTGACAATGGAACCATATCAAAATAAGCGAAATGTAAATGATCGATTTTGTGGCTGTTTGTATGATAGGAGTGTAATCGTGGGCTCAGCACTGTCACGTGTGTGTGTGTGTGTGTGTGTGTGTGCTTCCAGTACTTTGGATATTGTCGCGACGATGATGAATAGTCATAACAAATTCATTTATGCAGAGAGAGAGAGAGAGAGAGAAAGAGACAGACAGAGCGAGAGAGAGAGAGAGAATTTTATGAAAGATGGTACATGCACTGTTTTTTCTTTGTGTGTGCTTTTTTTTTAATAATTTCATTCAGTCACTGAGTCGTCTGGGTGAAAATATAAAAATGTATGCAAAAACAAATGCTTGAGAGGATATAGCGATACAGTATAAAGTTAGCAATATTCAGTTCATGCACAAAACAGATTAAAGCCGCAAGAAAAACAAAACAAACAGAAACAAACGCACAGACTATCCAACAGACACAGAAGGTGAGAAGCAACGCAAAATTTAAAACAACTCACCCGGTAACTCGATGCCTCTGGTGAACTTTTTGTCCACCGCTTTCTCTGTGATCAACACCAGGTGTTCGTGTCTTTCAGCTTTAATCAAAACTTCTTGATTTTTTTTCCACATTCCCTCGCTGCTTCTTTGTGTTCAGCCTACGAGTCACACACAGCCAGCAGACGATCGAAAAGTACGAAACTAACGAAGGACGAGACTTTTTTTTTTTTTTTTTTTTACCGCAGATTTACAAACTGTAGTTGGACACTCACGTGAAACATCGATTGCTGTCGAAGCAATGCAGTTGACTGAAAAAATAAAGGACTTTAAAAAGAAAAAAAACCATATCGCTTACTGAATCTTATAAAATCTGCGATGAAAACTAAAGTTACTGTCTTGTTTAATTACAGCTGCATTCCGTAAAGGTCAAAGTTCAGTTCACATTCATTTTCATTTTTTTTTTTTTTTTAATCACAAATTGTTTGACCCAAAACTGGATCAGGTAAAAGAAACGGCTTGTACAGTTTGTAACACCGACACTGAAAAGGATTAAAAAAAAAGAAAAAAAAAAAGACGGGTGCTAAACACACGACGGCTGTCTGCCTTTAAAATTAAGCTCCACAAGCTCTCGACAACTAAGCTTAGAGTGTGGCCTCAGTTGTGAAAGCGAAGACTTCGACTTTCGCTCAAATTAATGGTTGTGAAACTGTCCGATGGTCTCTCCCTGTCTGTCAACCCAGCTTCGTTGGTGGGATCGTTTTAAAGCCCAAACCCACATGGTTAGGCCTAAGTGGGTGTGTGGGTGTGTGAAAGCTTTGTCACTACAGCTGTTTTTGTCCAGTCAGTGACAGTAACACATCCTGTTAGCAAGCCGTCACTTACCTGTCGTTACTGAGAAAATAATGACTGGAAATGACAACACTCGTGGTGTGCTGTTCCCGCACGCTGTCGTTTTTTGTTTCCCCGTCTACTCAAATGTGCGCGCTCCACTGAGGCCATGTTTTGTGTCATCAGAACAAAAGCACAGCTCTCTACGTATATGTATTAATAGTGCGTGGCCGGGTTATTTTTGGAGGGGTCACGTGGTGTGGCTTCACTCGTGGGTTCAGTGAGAATTGGAAATGAAGCTCAGTGTTGACTGTTTCGGTGTTGGGGGAGTGGACATGTTCATTTCTGGTGCAGTGACGCACTTCGGGGCAGGGGGTGTGGGGGTGGGTGGGGGGGGGGGTTGGGGGGAAGGGGAGGGAGAGAAATCGATAATTGGTTTTATGAGTCTCTGTCTCTCTCTCTGTGCACCTGTCTCTCTGTCTCTGTCTCTCTCTCTCTCTCTGTCTCTCTCTCTCTCTCTCTCTCTCTCAGTATCTCTGTCTCTTTACCTCTGTTTTCGTCTGTCTCTTTGTCTGTCTCTCTCTGTGTGCATCTTCTCTCTCTCTCTGTGTCTGTCTGTCTCTGTACCTCTGTCTGTCATCGTCTGTCTGTCTGCCTGTCTCTCTCTCTCTCTCAGTGTCGCTGTATATCTGACTGTCGCTGTCTCTCTCTGTATCTTTGTCTCTGTCTCTCTGTGTGCACCTGTCTCTGTCTCTCAGTGTCCGTCTCTGTCTCTCTCTCTCTCAGTCTGTCTCTATCTTTATCTCTGTCTCTCTGTGTGTCTCTTTGTCTCTGACTCTTCCTGTCTCTGACTCTCTCTCTCCCTCTCTGTCTGTCCGTCGGTCGGTCTGTCTCTGTCTGCTATGTCTGTCTCTCCCTCTGTCTGTCCGTTGGTCTGTCTGTCTCTGTCTGCTATGTCTGTCTCTCCCTCTGTCTGTCCGTTGGTCGGTCTGTCTCTGTCTGCTATGTCTGTCTCTCCCTCCCTCTCTGTCTGTCCGTCGGTCTGTCTGTCTCTGTCTGCTATGTCTGTCTCTCCCTCTCTGTCTGTCCGTCGGTCTGTCTGTCTCTGTCTCTCCCTCCCTCTCTGTCTGTCCGTCGGTCTGTCTGTCTCTGTCTGCTATGTCTGTCTCTGTCTGCTATGTCTCTCTCTATCTGTCTGTCCGTCGGTCGGTCTGTCTCTGTCTGCTATGTCTCTCCCTCCCTCTCTGTCTGTCCGTCGATCTGTCTGTCTCTGTCTGCTATGTCTGTCTCTCTCTCTCTGTCTGTCCGTCGATCTGTCTGTCTCTGTCTGCTATGTCTGTCTCTCCCTCCCTCTCTGTCTGTCCGTCGATCAGTCTGTCTCTGTCTGCTATGTCTGTCTCTCTCTCTCTGTCTGTCCGTCGGTCGGTCTGTCTCTGTCTGCTATGTCTGTCTCTCCCTCCCTCTCTGTCTGTCCGTCGATCAGTCTGTCTCTGTCTGCTATGTCTGTCTCTCCCTCCCTCTCTGTCTGTCCGTCGATCAGTCTGTCTCTGTCTGCTATGTCTGTCTCTCTCTCTCTGTCTGTCCGTCGGTCTGTCTGTCTCTGTCTGCTATGTCTGTCTCTCCCTCTCTGTCTGTCCGTCGGTCTGTCTGTCTCTGTCTGCTATGTCTGTCTCTCTCTCCCTCTCTGTCTGTCCGTCGGTCTGTCTGTCTCTGTCTGCTATGTCTCTCTCTCCCTCTCTGTCTGTCCGTCGGTCGATCTGTCTCTGTCTGCTATGTCTGTCTCTCCCTCTGTCTGTCCGTCGATCAGTCTGTCTCTGTCTGCTATGTCTGTCTCTCTCTCCCTCTCTGTCTGTCCGTCGATCTGTCTGTCTCTGTCTGCTATGTCTCTCTCTCCCTCTCTGTCTGTCCGTCGGTCTGTCTGTCTCTGTCTGCTATGTCTGTCTCTCTCTCCCTCTCTGTCTGTCCGTCGGTCGGACTGTGTCTGTCTGCTATGTCTCTCCTTCCCTCTCTGTCCATCGGTCTGTCTGTCTCTGTCTGCTATGTCTGTCTCTCTCTCTCTGTCTGTCCGTCGGTCGGTCTGTCTCTGTCTCTCCCTCCCTCTCTGTCTGTCCGTCGGTCTGTCTGTCTGTGCCAAGTCTCTCCCTCCCTCTCAGGCTCGCTCTCTCTTCATCATTCCTTCCTTTTAACACTTTTCATCCGTGTGCGGGCGAGAGCGTGTGCACGCACGCACTTGTGTCCGTGTGCATGCGCGTGTATGTAGGATCGAAAAATAAATTCGTACTCTCTTTCTCACCCTCTCACTCACTCACTCACTCACGCACGCACGCACGTACACACACACACACACACACACACACACACACACACGCTATTGTGCGTGAACATTTATGTCCTGGCAATCACACACACACACACACACACACACACACACACACGAGTCGTATAGGCCATTCCTCTATGTGTGCACGTGCATGCAAACTTACGTATTCGGGCGCGCGCGTGTGTGACACCGACCGAAGCAGTGCGCGCGCCCTGTATGTGTGTTTGCATGCAACAATGGGAATCCCCTCGCTCACTTTACAGTTTAACTGCACACATGGAAGTGAAATATCAGCATTTATTTGACAAGACTACACAGAAATTGACACTGCAGATAGGAAGTACCGTAAAATGTGTAGGAAAATGTCAGTTTTCTGTCTCTCTCTCTCCCCGTTCCGGTTCATAACGGTACAAACAGTATGAACTCCGCCGGGGAAACACACACACACACACACACACGCACACACACTGTGACACACACACTGCAAACTATTTCGTTGCTTCGCGGCAACCTCCCTCCTTCCACCAACCCCTCCACCTCCTCCACCTTGTTGTTGCTGCTCGTGTTGTTGTTGGAAATTGCAGTTCAGCTCACTGACGTGGTGTTGGAGGAGAAGGGGATGGGAGGGGGACGAGGGTGGGGTGCAAGGAAAGCGAGGGGTGGGGGGGGTACAGGGGGGGGGGGTGTCAAGGGGAAGGAGGGGGAAGGGGGAAGAAGAGGAGGGGAAAGGAAGGGGAAAGGGAGTTAAACTGGCGTCACTCTGACATTGATTGATTGATAGGGATACTTCAATAGCGCGCCTGTCCCCGGTCGGAGACCAAGCTCAAAGCGCTTTATAAACACGGAGTCATTTGCACCACAGGCTGCCTGCCTGGGTAGAGCCGACTGACGGCTGCTGACTCATCATTCGTTTCCTGTGTCATTCAATCAGATTTCAGGCACGCACACATACACACTCAGACATGTAACATTTTACGTGTATGACCGTGATTTATATATATATATATATATATATATATATATATATATATATATATATATCCCGCCATGCAGGCAGCAATACTTCGTTTTCGGGGGTGTGCATGCTGGGTATGTTCTTGTTTCCATAACCCGCCGAACGCTGACATGGATTACAGGATCTTTAACGTGCATATTTGATATTCTGCGTCGTATACACACGAAGGGGGTTCAGGCACTAGCAGGTCTGCACGTATGTTGACCTGGGAGATCGGAAAAATCTCCACTCTTTACCCACCAGGCGCCGTCACCGAGATTAGAACCCCGGTCCCTCAGATTGAAAGCCCAACGCTTAAACCATTCGGCAATTGCATCCTTGAGGTTGTATTTTGCCAAAGCGAGAGATGATTTGGCTCTCCATAAAATTAATTTTCTGTACAGGCAGTCTCCGCGTGCTGTTTCACCCAAGTCCAAAGCCCTGATTTAAGTGTTTTGACCAGTCCAGGATGTGGGTAGTCCAGGAAGGGGCTAGGGGATGACCAGAACGGAAGATCAGTCTGACTCGTGGGTTTTCTTTTGGCCCTGCACATGTCATGCACAACTGACCGCCGATGAGCGTAACACTCACTGTGTTGCTTTGTTCGTCTGGGGACCAGTCTTTGGGGGGAGGGGAGGGGTTGCTTCATTTTTTCCTTCTCTCTCTCTTCTTTTGTTGTTGTTGTTGTTTTTTTGTGAGGTCAGCAAGATGAATACATGCCTGTTAAACTTAAATCTTTCTTCGCTTCGATAAAGCAAAAACAAAAAATATTCATTCATTCATGCATTCATTCATCCATTCTGATTCATTCATCTGTTCTGTCTCTTCTCGCTATCTCTGTTTTATCACTCTGTCTGTGTCTCTGTTTTCCTCTCCCACGCTCTCTCTGTCCCATGCCTACATGCGCACGAGTTCGCGCGCGCGCACACACACACACACACACACACACACACACTCACACTCACACACACACCGAACACTGGGACACACATGTAAACACAGAGAAAGAAGTGCTATCACTATTGCGCGTGCGAGCGTGTACGCACACACACATAGAGAATGTCTCTCTCCCTCACACGCACGCACACACACACACACACACACACACACACACACACACACACACATCTTAATCGTTGGTGCCTATGCTGGGTGTTTTCCTTGCTTGTGTGAAGCACGTTGTTTGTATTTTGAGCGAAGTGGAGTGTGCGTGTGTGTGTGTGTGTGTGTGTGTGTGTGTGTGTGTGTGTGAGCGCGTCGCGGCATGCGTCAGTGAATGTATGTATGTTCATACGTGCTTGCATATGTGCGCGCGCAGGCGAGTGTGTATACACGTTCGTCCATTACGATACAACGCGGCCGCAGCTTTCAAAATTCCCACGTCCATTTGTCAAGTGGTGGAGACAAGGAAGCCCAGAGTCAGCACAGAAATGTCACGTTGAAATGTTAGACAGCTAAACTAGGAAGTCACACACCCACACCCACACCCACTGTATTAGTTGGCTCGTATTGTGATCTGAATGTTATGTGGATTCCAGTGTTTGTTCCCAGTTTGCCAGACAAAGCCAGTGGTTGACCAGTATGGTCCGGATGTGTTTCTTTTGTATGTGATAATTGTTTCATGTGGATATGGATGGGGGGAATACAGATAGCTTTGATGTAGGAAGTTACTCTGCCTTTTGTCTTTACGGCACTCCGCGCGCGCGCGCGCGCGTGTGTGTGTGTGTGTGTGTGTGGTTCAGAATCGGAACTATATTCATTTGACAAAAAAATAAAACACCATTAAAGCCTTAAAAACCCAACAACAAAAGGAAAAACCAACCAAACTGAGTGCAGAAAACGTAAGTCATCACACAGCGTGTACTTTGAAACACTAGTGTATGATTTTTGCTGGTCGAGGTTGTACAGGCTCATATTTTCATAATGAACGTCTCATAGTTTATCAATTTAAACGTAAAATCACCCAATAAAGGTCTCTTTAATGACTAGTTTATATCGAACGCATTAGTCGGGTAAATGATAGTCATCTTTAGATAAACTGCAGATTCCAGAAATGGCATAGCATGAGATACAATGTATCTATTTTGGTCGCTTATATTTATAACATCTACTCCAATCATGATAAATAAAATGCGAAAATGTTGGAACATGTCCGTTTTAGTCATGTTAACTTTTAGCCTCCACAGATTACCTGTTTTACAGTAATCCATTGTTAGTTGTTCATCGGCATAGAGTATCAGTGCAGTGTGAGTGTGCGTGCGTGCATGTGTGTGTGTGTGTGTGTGTGTGTGTGTGTGTAATAGCTTTAAACTGGTTGTAGTGTAAGCCTATTAGTCAGTGAGTCCCAAAACCATTGTTTCTTCAGTGGGCAAGGTCTACGTGACGTCACCCTGTGTAATGCGCAGTATTCATTTGTTAATTTATTACATGTTGTTCTGAGCCTTGGGTAAAATGATACCTCCATTGTTGTGCACAGCGTGGTCAGCGGTAAAATTGCACTTCCGGTCTCATAAAACGTAGCATGGTGGCAAACCGATTTTCGCTTAGGTATAATTGCATTTCCGGTCTCACAAAACGTGGAATAGTGGCAAACCAATTCCCGTTTAGGTATACATGGATTTGTGGGAGTTGAGTGAGATACATCCTGTTAACGTTATTGCGAAATGCCTTTAACATTTTCAGTTCTGTTAACAAGTTGGTGGATAGAAAGGTTGTTGATTAAGTGCCACGCTTAGGCGTGTGGTGAAAAGAAGAAGAAGAAATATTGAATCAGTTTAGTAGTTTTCGCCCTTAAAAAGGCAGGCAACGTCAAGAATTTCTGCGTAGCGCTTGCCATCACGTAGACTGAATTGCAAGTTGTACCGATGAATTCTAAACAACTTGGATTAAACTGTCAGGTGTACTGACATTTCGTTCAAAGGAAGTCCTGTGCACCTGACAGTTCAATCCATGTTGTTTTGGAATTAATCAGCGCACGTAAAGGAACACACGGCAACAAGAGAGTCGCCCATAGGAACATTCTGTGGAAAAATCCACTTCCATAGTACAACAAATACACACTTGCAGACAGAAAGAAAAGGTGGCGCTGCACTGTGGCGACACGCTGTCTCCAGGGAGAGCACGGCCTGAACTTCACACAGAGAAATGTGTTGTAACAAAAAAGTAATGATTGTATGTACAATACAATATATTGCAATACAACACAACGCATCGCGTATGAACTCAAAACACCATGGACTGGCCTGTCAGTTGTAGATATATACACCGATGAACGCTGTTAAACATATAGACTGCGAGTTTTGGCGAACAGAATTGTCATTTCGCTTCCCTTATTTTCCGGTTTTTTTTCTCTGTATCCCCACGGCCTCGGCCCCTCCCCACGGCCTCGCCCCCCCCCCACTCTCTCTCTCTCTCTCTCTCTGTGCACGCGCGTGTATGTTGTTGTTGTTGAACAGTGTTATCGGCATACACCTTGACAAATTTGGTCTTTTTCGCCAATTGAAATCTTTTGACATGATTAAACCATGAGAGCAGTGTTAGTGTGTGTGTGTGTGTGTGTGTGTGTGAGAGAGAGATCAACAATGAAGTTGGCGTGCACCTTGACAAATCGTCATTTTCCTCAGCTGAGATCTTTTGACGTGATTAAAAATGAGAGCAACTCTCCTTCTCTCTCTCTGTATCTGTGTGCCTGCGCGCGCGTGGGTGGGGTTGTTTTCCGCTTGAAATCGACTTGAGTTTGTCAGGATTTGATATTGAAAGACACGTTAGATTACTTGTCCTTTTAAAAACACGCAGATGATTCCATTCTATTCGCGAATTCCAGGTCCGCTTTAAAAAGAAAACCCACTGATTTACAAATATATCGCCAGAAATGGAAACTCGAAGTAAGCCGAAGTGAAAACAGTTTTTTTTTTTTTTAATTTGAAGAAAGAGTCATCGAGATATCGTCTTAATTTTAGTGATAAAATATTAGAAGTTGTTAATGTTCTTTTAATGTTTAGGCATTGAGTTCCACAGAACAGGTACATATATTAAAGGGAAAGAACATCGCCTATGAGCAAGTACTGAAAGCAAAGTATTCATTGTTAGAAAGAACTAGAAAACAAAAATGGTCCCTTGGAAATCGTTTGGAACATTCTGATACCATGGAAATACCGGTTTTGTTGTATGTCTGTTAAATTTGGGGTTTTTAAAAATGTAGATATTTTGGAGAAATTACACAGAAAATTTCAAAACATTTATTCCGTTTCAGTAGAAATACTATGACTCATATGATTTATGGGGAGACAGGCATTTTCCCAGTGTCTGTGCTGGTGAAGACCAGCATGAACAGGTTTTGGGCTGATATATCATCTACAACACAGAAATATTCTTGTAATGCATACGTTTTTTTTTTGTTTTTGTTTTTTAAAGAGCTGTATAAAGAAGAGATTTTATATCGCCATGGGCAAGCATTAGGAATGTTTTAACAGAAACTGGATTTGAATTGTCTGGGTAATTCCAGTCATTTCTGAACAAAAATAAGTTTTGTTTCCCTGTCAGACAGGACTTGAAAAAAAAAAAAAAAAAAAAAAAAGAAAAGAAGAAGAAGAAGAAAAAAAAAAATCGGACGTGGCGTCATGGAAAACAGCAATAAATGTTTGTGTTATAGAACTATAAACTTAATCTAGGAGGAGACAAAAAGTTTATTTTCAATCCACCTGGTTGTCACATCTTATCATTGATACAGTTCAGGGGTAGTAGGGTTACCTGCCGAGACTGATAGACGTCACAATATTCCACGTGAACTGCGTACCTGTGACTGTGATTTGGATGTGACTGGAGAATTTCACTGAGACAGACAGACAGAGAGAGAGAGAGAGAGAGAGAGAGAGGCAACGAAATGTTATTTCAAGAGAGAGAGAGAGAGAGTAGGGCGGCGGTGGGGGTGGGTTGGGGTGGGCCATGGTGTGAGGGGATCCACACAGAATAACCCGATGCAGTGGTGTTTCTTTCTGTCACATTCACACTACCTGTTCTTCCGCATTGGCTGACCGACATTCAGTGGCTGGCTGTTTGTCATTGATGTTCAGGTTCAGTTATAACATCGACACCCACATGCAGGTAATATATCTGATGGGGGATAACCACCCCATGAAAGTGTGGGAGGGGAAAAGCGGTTTGGGGGTGTGAGGGCGGTGGGGGGATGGGGAGGGAGTGTCTAACGCTGCATTGACACCCACCAGAACAACACGTTTGTTGAGATGGGCGGTGAGAATGGTGTTGTTTGTGTCTGGTGCCTATGATTCGAACTCGCCACATTATGACTGCGTGTTTGTGTTTGGTACTTTTATCATTTGAGCTAACAAGACGCGGAGAGAAGAGAAGAGGAGAGAGAGAGAGAGAGAGAGAGAGAGAGAGAGAGAGAGAGAGAGGATATCTATTCTGTCACATTCTTCCTCGTCGGACAGTCGAATACACGGACATGTAATGTACCACACCTACAATCACACGGAAGACCATGTCTGTTTATGTGGGCGTTGCTATCATACATTGTATGTACTTCGGTTACTCCGTCTGTGGGTGGGTATGAGTACATGCATGTTTGTGTGTGTGTGTGTGTGTGTGTGTGTGTGTGAAACAGTGCGCGTTCGCGCGCGTATGCTTGTAGTAGGTGTGTTTGTGTACATACGCACTCTCGCAAATGTGAGTGTGTCAAAAATACCTGCATGGTACACTACGACGGAGGTAGAGCGAAGAGAGAGAGAGAAAGAGAGAGAGAGGGAGTGAGAGAGAGAGAAAGAGAGAGAGAGAGTGAGTGAGACGCAGAAAGAAAGAGATCGAGGAGAGGGGGAGAACAGTGAGAAAGAATCTCTCATATCTGCACACAAGAAATAAAAATGATAATTTTTGAAAGACGTAAAAATAGCTTTATTGCAAAATTGACAAGATTCTGTATAATTCAACCACATATTCACACACACACACACAGTAACTACTCTCAAATAGGAACACACACATACACACAAACCAGGCATCTACAAAGAAAATGCTGATGCTCAGTTTTGGCATGCTACACTACTGAGGAAGAACTAAACAAAACAAACCCAAAACACCCAAAAGCTAGCGGGAAATTTTGCACACACATCACCCAAGTAATCATTCTTGTTAAACCAGTGAACTAAAGTGAACAGACAGGGACATTAATGTAATGTCGCACGGTTAGTTTATTTACCTATTGTCTACTCATACCAGTAGACGATATCTGACTTAAAATACGAAGCTCTTCATTTATTGTCAGAATATTATCTGAAAGAAAAAGAAGAGAAAAAAAAGAAGAGAGAGAGAGAGAGAAGTTGTCCTTACACCACAAGAGCGATGAAAATATGACGACAAGCAATATACACACATATATCTGACACTTTAACTGACACATTCAGTATGCTTGACAATGACCACACACATACCTGACACTTCACTGACACATTCAGTATGCTTGACAATGACCACACACATATGTGACACTTCACTGACACATTAAGTATGTTGACAATGACCACACACATATCTGACACTTCACTGACACATTCAGTATGCTTGACAATGACCACACACATATCTGACACTTCACTGACACATTAAGTATGCTTGACAATGACCACACACATATCTGATACTTCACTGACACATTCAGTATGCTTGACAATGCATCACACACATATCTGACACTTCACTGACACATTAAGTATGCTTGACAATGACCACACACATATCTGACACTTCACTGACACATTCAGTATGCTTGACAATGACCACACACATATTTGACACTTCACTGACACATTCAGTATGCTTGACAATGACCACACACATACCTGACACTTCACTGACACATTAAGTATGCTTGACAATGACCACACACATATCTGACACTTCACTGACACATTCAGTATGCTTGACAATGACCACACACATATCTGACACTTCACTGACACATTCAGTATGTTGACAATGACCACACACATATCTGACACTTCACTGACACATTCAGTATGCTTGACAATGACCACACACATATCTGACATTTCACTGACACATTAAGTATGTTGACAATGACCACACACATATCTGACATTTCACTGACACATTAAGTATGTTGACAATGACCACACACATATCTGACACTTCACTGACACATTCAGTATGCTTGACAATGACCACACACATATCTGACACTTCACTGACACATTAAGTATGTTGACAATGACCACACACATATCTGACACAACACTGACACATTCAGTATGCTTGACAATGACCACACACATATCTGACACTTCACTGACACATTCAGTATGCTTGACAATGACCACACACATATCTGACACTTCACTGACACATTCAGTATGCTTGACAATGACCACACACATATCTGACACTTCACTGACACTTTCAGTATGCTTGACAATGACCACACACATATCTGACACTTCACTGACACATTCAGTATGCTTGACAATGACCACACACATATCTGACACTACAATGACACATCCAACATGCTTGACAATGACCACACACATATCTGATACTTCACTGACACATTCAGTATGCTTGACAATGCACCACACACATATCTGACACTTCACTGACACATTAAGTATGCTTGACAATGACCACACACATATCTGATACTTCACTGACACATTCAGTATGCTTGACAACGACCACACACATATCTGATACTTCACTGACACATTCAGTATGCTTGACAATGCACCACACACATATCTGACACTTCACTGACACATTCAGTATGTTGACAATGACCAACCACATATCTGACACTACACTGACACATTCAGTATGCTTGACAATCACACACATACCTGACACTTCACTGACACATTCAGTATGCTTGACAATGACCACACACATATCTGACACTACACTGACACATTCAGTATGTTGAAAGTGACCACACACATATCTGACACTTCACTGACACATTCAGTATACTTGACAATGACCACACACATATCTGACACTTCACTGACACATTCAGTATGTTGACAATGACCAACCACATATCTGACACTACACTGACACATTCAGTATGCTTGACAATGACCACACGCATACCTGACACTTCACTGACACATTCAGTATGCTTGACAATGACCACACACAAATCTGACACTACAATGACACATTCAGTATGTTGAAAGTGACCACACACATATCTGACACTTCACTGACACATTCAGCATGCTTGACAATGACCGCACACATATCTGACACTTCACTGACACATTCAGTATGTTGACAATGACCACACACATATCTGACACTACAATGACACATCCAATATGCTTGACAATTTTACCACACACATACCTGACACTTCACTGACACATTCAGTATGTTGACAATGACCACACACATATCTGACACTTCACTGACACATTCAGTATGTTGACAATGACCACACACATATGTGACACTTCACTGACACATTCAGTATGCTTGACAATGACCACACACATATCTGACACTTCACTGACACATTCAGCATGCTTGACAATGCACCACACACATATCTGACACTACATTGACAACCTCGCCATCTCCCACCTCCCACACCCACACCTCCGCCTGACATACGTTGATGGAAGCATTGGATGGGCAGCGAAAAGCTAATGATACACTGACTTCTCTGAACGGATTGGAATATCAAGTAGACAGTGGAGATATATATATATATATATATATATATATATATATATATATATATATATATATATATATATATATATATATATATATATACATCATTTACAACATCACACTGACACCGCCAGGATGACTGAAGCACCCAGTACGGCAAATTAACAGATATCAAGCACTGTAATTACACCACGAGAAACACTGAAGCATCCAGTATGGGCAAATTAACAGAGATATCAAGCACTGTAATTACACCACGAGAAATACTGAAGCACCCATTAGGGCAAATTACCAGAGATATCAAGCACTGTAATTACACCACAAGAATGACTGAAGCACGCAGTACGAGAAATACTGAAGCATCCAAGAAGACAAATTAAGAGATATCCAGCAATGTGACGACGCCTCCAGAATGACTGACGCAGTATGGTGGACAATTGTCCCGAACCGACCATGCTGGTTGGTGCTTAGCTGACCAACATTTAAAAAGCATCCAGTTTTACTTCATGAAAGATGCCTGTTCAAAAGAGGGTAGAAATGATGCAGAAGTGAAGGAACTTTAGAAGAAAAAAACCACAACATCATCATGGAAGAAGACATGATACATGTATACAGACGGTTCAGTCACCAAAGATCAGCCCGGGTTGGGGTGTGTGCTGTGAAACAAAAATGAAAATCAATCAGGGAAGACGATTGTAGGCACACAGTCACAACCTCCAGCCTGACAGTGGAAGCTGATTCAGT
Organism: Babylonia areolata; assembly: GCF_041734735.1. NCBI lineage: Eukaryota > Metazoa > Mollusca > Gastropoda > Neogastropoda > Buccinidae > Babylonia > Babylonia areolata. Next base: position 14,209,160 of record NC_134888.1, on the reverse strand, counting down.
CATACACACACTGTCCCGTGGCTGGCATCCAGACGTACCTGTGCACATTAAACACACCACAGACTGACTCAATAGCCAGCCTCTTAAACAAACAAGTTGAAAGCGGGACGGAGAGCCTTGAGTGGCACGAGGCAACACGCGCCATTCAGCTACAATTCACATGCCTTCAGAAAACACAACGAGCTGACAGACTTACTCGTTGCGCAACAGCAAACAAACAACAACAACAACAAAAAAACAACAACAAAACAACAAAAAACAAAAAAAACAAACAAACAACAAACCCGGCAAATATCTAGGAATATCTGAAGTTGTAAGAAATGTAGGAGCACTCGAGAACCAAAGGCCAACACACCATCGACCGCTTGAAAGAAAGAAAGAAAGAAAAGTCGCTGAAAGGGGGACGCTGCAAGTGTGAACTGAAAGGAAGAGCAAGAGTTGTTCAGCCAATATTGGCATCATCTGCAGACAACCAGAATGGAGCAGTCTCTCTGGGCATCCCCACAGCCAATGGACTGAGGAAACACGCTAGTTACCCTCATGTTCTGAACAGGTGAATGGAACTGGCTCTGTGGATGTGTGGAGGTGGGGGTTGGGTTATGGGGGGTGGGTGTGGTGTGCACTGAGGTATCTGTTACCCCTTGAGAGATAATATTCGTGCATCTTCTATCGTAACTTAAAAACCCCCAGATGTTTTGTAGCGTATATGGATCAGTGCCCACATTTCGACACCTCCTTCAAACTGAAATTGTCGGTTATAGTGTATGTCTTAACTTGAATGTGCATAAGCACTTTTTTTCTTCAAAAGGAACAAAACTCATCTGTAAAATAAATTATAATCTAAAAAAGCTCATTCGCGCACACATATACACGAAAAATTACACATATACTAAGTGCAAGTTCACGTCTCAAAGCATTTAAATGCTGCCAATAACATCTGTACATATTCCAATGTTGCACGCTGTACACAAGTGCCTACTGGGTGAAGATATTCTTATTTGTGAACAAACGCCTGTAAGAATCAAGTTCACCCACTCTCTACATAACAGGATAAATAAGTAATGTATGATAACTGGATCAATATCTATAATGTTAAAAAGAGACTTTGCTGGGTAGAAAAAAAAAGTCAGAAGGAAAGAGAGTGATAGCGAGAGATTGTGTGTGTGTGTGTGTGTGTGCGTGCGTGCGTGCGTGCGTGCGTGTGTGTGTGTGTGTGTGTGTGTGTGTGTGTGTGTGTGTGTGTACGTGCGTTTGCGTGTTCATGTCAGTGCGCGCATGTGTAAAATCAAAGAGAGTGGATGATGATTCGAAGCCAGAGTAAGTGCAGGTAAGATGAAAATGAACACAATGTTGGTGACTTACAATCACGTTTTAACGTCGCCAAACACCTCAGGTGATATGACCGAGGGGGATCAACATCTCCAGGTAAGGTGGGTGGGACGAACACCTGACCAACACAACACTGACACCACCACAACGGCAACACCGCAGCCAAAATGCCGTCGTTTGTGTTGGGTGTCTGTGATGCGAACTCGAACACATCTTCCAGCCCGGAGCTCTACTACTAACCGAGCTTACCAGAGCCCCCCCCCCCCCATGCCTACCCCCTCCCCCCCCAATATAATGAACATACATGGCAGTACATATTCAGGATAATCTTCCATATTTTATCTTTGGTCAGAAGGAGTATTTTCTTGAATAATGCGTCCACGTGGTATCACACACACCCCTGCTTCAAAAGGGAGTGCCCGTGTTACGTGGTAACTGTGATAGTTGGTTATTTGCAATTCAGGAATACTCTGGTTCATGCGAGCTATCGAAAAAAAAAGTATATATGAAGTATCAGAGGAATTTACAGCATGCTAAGTAATAAAAAAACAACAACACACACACAAAAAAACAACAAAAAAAACAACAAAAAACAACAACAACCCAAAACATCAACAATTTACCAGAGCAGTGTGCATATTCACACAACTTGATGAAAAAAAGCACAAGTAAATTACAAGAGCAATCAAAAGGATCACAACATAAGAAGAAAAGCCCAAACACATTACCAAAGCAACATCCATGTTCACAACTTTATAACAAAAGTATAAAGACATTACCAAAGCAACATACATGTTCACAACGTAATAAAAAAAACAACCCCAAAACAGACGGAGCTGTGAGTACATTACCAAAGCAACATACATGTTCACAACGTAATAAAAAAAACACACCCAAAAATAGACGGAGCTGTGAGTACTTCACCAAAGTAACAAACATGTTCACAACGTAATAATAAACCCCCCCCAAAAAAAAAAACCCTAAACAAACAAACAGACGGAGCTGTAAGCACATTACCAAAGCAACATACATGTTCACAACGTAATAAAAAACAACAACAAAAAAACCGGAGCTGTAAGCACATTACCAAAGCAACATACATGTTCACAACGTAATACGAAAAGCGTACACACATACAGAGTAAAATCAATGTTCACAACACGATAAGAAAAACAACAACACATGGAATGAATATAATTGACACCACACATTATTCTCCGTCTAAAATGACACCATTTGAATAGGCGTTACACTGAAGGACATACACATGATGATCTGTGTCAATGGTCAAAGCAGATCTTTGCCCTCTGCTGTGACGGTCTGCATATGGCTGCGTTTCGTTACATCGGGGTCGTTTCAGACGGATTTTTTTCCCCCTACCTCTTGATAATGACAATAACAACAATAACGATGATAATAATATGAAAAAACAATGATAACAACAATGGACATCTATAACACGATCTACGTCCTTAGCACAAGGGCCCAGAGCGCTAACAGTTCACATGAATATGGGAAGGGGGATTGGGGGACGGGGGTGGGGGTGGGGGTGGGGGGTACAAAAAATAACACCACAGGGCACTATTATGAAGACTTAAGAACAAGACAAATCAAACGCGTCAATGAAAAAGCACGCGCGCGCGCGCGCGCACACACACACACGCACACAAACACACGCAAATACACAAACGCACATACACACACACGCGCGCGCGCGCCACATGCCAACACGTCGATATCTACGAAAGCAGATTAGTACCTCTTAGAGGGAAAGTGAGAGGGTGGGGAGGAGGGGCTAACACAGAGGGTGAAAGAGAGGAGGGAAAACGGGCTGGGAAAGAGAGAGAGAGAGAGAGAGAGAGAGAGAGAGAGAGAGAGAGAGAGAATGTGTGTGTTGTGTGTGTGTGAGCATGTCATCACAAAGACCTCTCTGTGCGACATTCGGGCTACTTCCAGTGGTGGGGAACGGGGGGTGGACAGGTGGGAGGTGAGGGGGTTGCAGGGCAGTGTGGCAGGGGAGGTAACTGGATCAGTACTGATATAGCGCTGTGCACGTCTAACCCCTTTCCTGTGTTCTCCCGCCACGACTGCACACTTTGGCATGTTGCCATGCGTCTCTTCCTCTGTCTTTCCACGCTGGGCTTGTTTATAGCATCAGGAACACTGCCCTAGGCTCTTTAACATGCGTTGAGAATGTTCGGTTTGCGGGATCAAGGTTCACTGGTGGCCTTTGGCGTGAAAGACCGGTAGGCTTGCTAGCAAGCCTCATTCGTCAAACGGGAACAGGGACTGAAGTCTCATTTAATCATTATTTTGGTCACTGGAGGGTTTTCTTTCCTGACGACTTTGTGTTTCTCTTGGATTTTCGCTTGGTTTTATATTTGATTTCATCGTACTGCTAGAAAACTAATACGTTCTGTTACATTCAATATACGGCGCACAAATACACACACAAACGTAAAAAAAAAAAAGTGCTCGTTTAATCCATGGTAAAACCGCCAATGAATTAAACAGGGATAATTTGCATGAAGGAATAAGTAGCAGGAATACATTATTTCTTAAAATATCTTTGGCGTGCATATTTATACGAAAAAATGAGAGAGAGAGAGAGAGAGAGAGAGAGAGAGAGAGAGAGAAGATGGAAGGTGGGCCGGGGAGACAGACAGACAGACAGACAGACAGACAGACAGACAAGGACATTCAGACGTTCACGTCATAAATAATGCTTACTTCATGAAGGCACATTATTCTCATAGAGAAACAAGATCTCCTCCATCGTCGCATGGGAAAACAGATATTGCTGACACTGACATCCACCGAATGTTGTCAACACAGACCCGTGTCCAAACACCTTTGTCCGCAGGCAACACGCTGGTCTCTCCTTTCCCAGAACGAAAGCGAAACGGGAAAGAAACCACCAGGATGGACAAGCAGTCGTTATAGTAGTAGCTGCAGAAGTAATATAGCAGCAGCAGCAGAAGTAGTAGTAGTAGTAGTAGAGGTAGTAGCAGCAATAGTAGCAGCAGCAGCAGGAGTAGTAGTAGTAACAGCAGCAACAGCAACAGTAGTAGTTGTAGTAGTAGTAGTAGTAGTAGAGGTAGTAGTAGTGGTAGTAGTAATAGCAGCAACAGCAGCAGCAGTAGCAGTAGTAGAGGTAGTAGCAGCAATAGTAGCAGCAGCAGCAGTAGTAGTAGTAGTAGTCGTAGAGGTAGTAGCAGCAGCAGTAGCAGTAGTAATAATAGTAGTAGTAGAGGTGGTAGCAGCAATAGCAGCAGTAGTAGTAGAGGTAGTAGCAGCAATAGTAGCAACAGCAGCAGTAGTAGTAGCAGGAGTAGCAGTAGTAGTAGAGGTAGTAGCAGCAATAGTAGTAGCAGCAGCAGCAGTAGTAGTAGTAGTAGTAATAACAGCAGCAACAGCAGCAGTAGTAGTAGTAGAGGTAGTAGCAGCAATAGTAGTAGCAGCAGCAGCAGGGGTAGTAGTAGTAGTAGTAATAACAGCAGCAGCAGCAGCAGGAGTAGTAGTAGTAGTAGTAGCAGCAGCGGTAGTGGTAGCAGTAAAGGTAGTAGTAGAGGTAGTAGCAGCAATAGCAGCAGCAGCAGTAGTAGAGGTAGTAGCAGCAATAGCAGCAGTAGTAGTAGAGGTAGTAGCAGCAATAGTAGCAGCAGCAGTAGTAGTAGCAGTAGAGGTAGTAGCAGCAGCCGCAGCAGGGGTAGTAGTAGTAGTAGTAACAGCAGCAGCACCAGCAGCAGTAGTAGTAGTAGAGGTAGTAGCAGCAATAGTAGCAGCAGCAGCAGCAGGAGTAGTAGTAGTAGTAGTAGCAGCAGTGGTAGTAGTAGCAGTAAAGGTAGTAGCAGCAATAGTAGCAGCAGCAGCGGTAGTAGTAGTAACAGTAGCAGTCGTAACCACAAAAGCAGCTGTGGTAGTGGTGGTAGCGGCAGAGCCAGCAACGCGACTGCTCCGTGACAGCGTCTCTCTCTCATCACAATGCCTTGCAACACCTTCATCACACCATGGTGATGTGGAACAGTTAACATCCTGCGCGCAGACACCAACGTTCCTACCTGGGTACCTTTCCCGAAAACACCAGATCTGTTGTTTGGGGAGGGTGGGGGTGGGGCATCTCCGGGGAACAAAGATGCCGATTCAGAACTTAAGACCTACTTTGAAAACGGATATGAAAAACAAAAAAACAAAACCCAACATAGACTATTTCACAGCCGACATGCTAACATGTAAACAGCCACTGAAATGCACGGTGAAAGGCGAAAGATCTTGGGGTTGGGGGATGGGGGGATGGGGGTGTGTGGGGGTGTGGGGGTGTGGGAGTGGGGTTCGGGATGGTGGGGGAACCGACACAACAGAGGCACAAATGTATCAGCTGGATGGAGGAACTTCCGCAGATCGATATTTCAAATACTAGGAAAACGTAATACAGTACGGAATTCGTTGTGTAAACCATACAATTTGAAAATAATAATCACAGCAATCATAATACATACATTCAGACATGCACACATACATACATACTTAGTAATGAAGTAGAACATGAAAATGCCTTTGGGAACAGTTTGCGTGGCTTAGACCCGTCCTGGCTGGCGAGATGGCAAGACAAGGAACACAAAACACACACACACACACACACACACATATATATATATATAGAGAGAGAGAGAGAAATCAGCCATGAGAACATCACCCAGCTGTTCATACAAAACAGTACGTCCTCTCAAACCGGTCATCCTCCTCTCAGTCTCGCTCTCTCTTTCTCCAGCCCGCCCCCTCCTTACAGCGAGGTGTGTCTGTCACTGACACAACCGCCACAGTTCACCTCACCTGACTGTGACCATCCACAGCCCAGCCGTCAACACACAGACAACAACGGGGCTTTCTTTCCACGTTCATGGGATGCACCTCTCATGTTCAATCATATCCGCAAATGGAGTTTTACGTGTTTAACGGCTTTACCCCCCCGGCCCCCCACCCCCAACCCCTTCTCCTCAACCCCCGTTTTTTTTTCTTTCCGTAATTTTTATTTTATTTTATTTTATTTTATAAAAAACATCAGGACTGATTCGTCACAGTTTTAAACACAGTCACCTCTTCCCTCACGAACAACAATCTCACCCCCACTCACCACCCACCACCCACCACCAACGAACTCCCATTTCCCAACAGGCTGGAGGTGGCGTGGTGGGGAGGTGTGGGGGTGGGGGTGGAGGGGGTCACCGTTGACGGGTCAGACGGAAGACTCGTACCGGAGGGGTGGTTTCTCAGGCGGCTTGAGGATCTCGTAGAGCCCCTCCCTGACCAGGAAGCGGCTGGCGTCCTTGTGGCCCAGCTCCAGGTACTGCTGCAGGAGGGAGCGGCAGGGAGGGAACAGCGCGTGGCTCAGTCGCCACATGTTGTTCAGGTTGGCCTGTAACACACACATGTTGTTCAGGTTGGCCTGTAACACACACATGTTGTTCAGGTTGGTCTGTAACACACACACATGTTGTTCAGGTTGGCCTGTAACACACACATGTTGTTCAGGTTGGCCTGTAACACACACACATGTTGTTCAGGTTGGCCTGTAACACACACACATGTTGTTCAGGTTGGCCTGTAACACACACACATGTTGTTCAGGTTGGCCTGTAACACACACACACATGTTGTTCAGGTTGGCCTGTAACACACACATACATGTTGTTCAGGTTGGCCTGTAACACACACACAAGTTGTTCAGGTTGGCCTGTAACACACACACAAGTTGTTCAGGTTGGCCTGTAACACAGATGTTGTTCAGGTTGGCCTGTAACACACACACACACACACACAGAGCACACACACACACACACACACACACACACACAGATAGATAGATAGATGGATAGATATGCATGTACTGAAGGCCTGACCAAACGCACTGGCTTATGCTGCTGGTAGGTCATCCACCCAGCAGATGTACTGCAGTACATGTATATACAGATACATCCACCCAGCAGATGTACTGCAGTTCATGTATATACAGATACATCCACCCAGCAGATGTACTGCAGTACATGTATATACAGATTTGTCCGAACGCAGTGACGACTCCGGGAGAAGCCGAAACAGAAAGCGAAAGCGAAACAAGTGAACGTTTACCTGGACGTCCTGGTTCTGCAGGCTGAAGAAGATTCCCTTGCTGCCCTTGGTGAGGGAGTCCCTGGGACCGATGTCCTGCTGCCCCGAGAACGGGGACACGGTGACCGTGCGACCGTCACTGAACTGGACCAGGTTGTTGGACAGGCCGCCGTCACAGTACGCCTGGTGACATACATACACACAGCGTGTGGTGGTGGTGGTGGTGGTGGTGGTAATGATGATGATAATGATGATGATGATGATGATGATGGTGGTGGTGGTGGTGGTGGTGATGATGATGATGGTGGTGGTGGTAATGATGATGATGGTGGTGGTGGTGGTGGTGGTGGTGGTAATGATGATGATGGTGGTGGTGGTGGTGGTGGTGATGACGATGATGATGATGATGATGGTGGTGGTGGTAATGATGATGATGATGATGATGATTATGTGTGTGTGTGTGTGTGTGTGTGTGTGTGTGTGTGTGTGTGTGTGTGTGTGTGTGTGTGTTTGTGTGTGTGTGTGTGTTTTGTGTGTGTGTTGTGTGTGTGTTGTGTGTTTATTTATTTATAGTTTGTTCATGTGAGATGAGGATATTAGATTGAAAATAAATGATATTATTATCATCATTATCATTATTACTATTATCATTATCATTGGGTTTTTTTTTGTTTTATTACTATTCTTGTGTGTGTGTGTGTGTGTGTGTGTGTGTGTGTGTGTGTGTGTGTGTGTGTGTGCGTGTGTGTGTTTGTGTGTGAAGTTAAATGAAAGATATTGGAGAGAGAGAGAGGGAGACAGAGACAGACAGAGAGACAGACGGATCGAAGAGAGTGAGGTACACACCTGTCTGTCTGACTCACCTTGCCTTTCACCCAAGGAGGCTTGACTCCACTGTACACAGGTATGTGACAACTGGCCACCAGCGCCTGCAACGTCAACACCACCACCACCATCATCACCACAGTCATGTACTCAGCATTCTGCGTTATGATGATGCATGTCACTGGAACTGTGCACCACAAATTTCTGTATTTTTCTCCTGCGACAACAAAGAAAATAGATACCCTCCACCCAATCTCTGTCTGTCTCTCCCTTTCTCTCTCTCTCTCCTCTCTCTCTCGCGCGCTCTCTCTCCCTCCCTGTCTCTCTCTCTCAGTCTCTCTCCCTCGCTCTCTATCCCCTCCTCTATCTCGCCCACCACGCCCCCCAACGGACGGCTTGTCGCCAGTCCAACACTGATGCGGAAGAAAGCTTCATCGAGTTTTCTGTTTTGTTTATTTATGAAACTGGATTTTCTACAGCCGGGATTCTCTCTCTCTCTCTTTCCTAGCCCGTTTTCCCTCCTCTCTTTCACCCTCTATGTTAGCCCCTCCTCCCCACCCTCTCACTTTCCCTCTAAGAGGTACTAATCTGCTTTCGTAGTATGTAACTCACTACTGATGATGAAAACCATTTTGTGTTTCAGTGCAAATCTTATGATTTTATTTGTAAAAAATGTATTCTTTTTGAAAAGGATGTAGTAAAAAGAGAAGATATGACAATGCTGCTCAGATCGAATGATGAAGACATCATAAAATCATTTGCTAAATATATTTCAGAAGCATGGGATTTTCGAAAGAAAATGATAAACAGAAGTTTAGATGTACAAATATGAGTAAAGCAAAATTCATTTATTCAATTATGGGAAAAAACTATTATAGGACATATTATTTGATGATAATTTGATAGATACACATGACTGTGTGCATGTGTATGCAAAAATATATATTCATTTTGGATGGTCGAGCTGACCGAAGTGATCAGTTGATTTATGTTTGTCCCATTTTCGGTATATACATTATTTGTGTGTGTGAGGAGAATGTTGATTTATATTATGTTTCTTTGTTTGATCTTATGTCTCCTGATAATGTATTGTTCCCCCCTGTCACAAGGACTGTACAGTCAATGACAGTAAAACATCTAAGCGTCAAAAGCGTCTCTCTCTCTCTCTCTCTCTCTCATGGCCAATGACATTAAAGTGTCAAAGCGCCTCTCTTTCAGAAAGCTGTTTTGCTGCCACAGTTCTTTCATGTGAAGTATGCATAATTATTTGCGTGATCTACGAGAGTCTCGAGTTAGCGTCTTCTTAGAAAGACTCATATAGTACCGAGGCACTGAACCTCTCTTTTTGTATCTCTTGTCTGAGCTTTGCCTCATCCAGCGCTGTATTCACAGAGGCGCTAGAAAATTATGTATAAAAACTGCAAGAAAAAAAATCGTGGTACGATAATTTCATCTTAAACAGCTCAAACGTATATACTAGTAGTTTTGACAAGTGAACACATGCAACAGGAAATGAAAAGAAAGAACGAAAGAAAATGAATCCGGAAAGACTGAAGAAGGAACACACACACACACACACACACACACACACACACACACCAACCTGAATCAGCTCCTCCCTGGACTCGAAGTCGCTCAGCACCTCGTTCTCTTTGGTGCTGACGTCAGTGAGCGACACGTGCAGCCTGCCGCGCGCCAGCAGGTGCGCGTCATGGGGGAGAACTCTGTCCAACAGCCGCTCCAGTTCCTTGGTCAGTTGGTAGCCAGGGGTTAGCGCCCCTAGCGGTTTGCGCCTCACCTTTTTGGCCAGCGCCGTGACCAGCTCTGTGGACATCTGGCGAGGGAAGGGATGAAATGGGTTGTGGTAGAGGTGTGAATGAATAAACTTACGGATAAAAACAACAACAACAAAAATATACACACAGGAAAGAGGTATGGGTGGTGGAGGGAGGGAGGGGGGGAGGGGGGGGAGAGGCAATGACAATGACACTATTCATTGTACTGTCCATTCAGCGTTTTAACGCCCTTCTGACAAGGGGGTGAGAGAGAACAAAATATACTTGTGAACACATCTAAAGTAATTTCACACGCATGTATTCAATCCGCTACTGAAATTCTCTGATTGGCACATGCTTACACTCGGCGCGCAAGGTCGGTAGCGAAAGCCAGGCCGCAACTAACTATCCATATCTACCCCACCCCTCCTTCCACCCGCTCGTGTACCCCCGAGTGCACACCCACGTGCACGCCCAATCTCTCCCTCCCATACCCAACACACATGGCGGAAGGATTATTATTATCTATTTGTCTATTTTTCTTTGAGAGAGAAACGTAATGCACACACACACACACACACACACACACACACACACACACACATCTATCTATCTATATCATATCTCTAGATGTTTTTTTTACGCACACACATGACATGTTTCGTCACGGTAGCAAATGACAGGCATGTCTCTACCAGGCGGCTAAAATCACAACTGATTATGGACATATATATATATATATATATATATATATATATATATATATATATATATATATATATATATATGCGTTGAACAAAAGAACGAACTTACACGCACACACACAAACACGCATACGCAAGCAAGAACACTCGTACACACACGCGCGCGCGCGCAAACAGCCGCATGTGATTTGTATTGTAATAAATGACGGCATGTTTCATAAAAGCAACACCATTCGGTGGTAATCAAAGTCAAAAAACACAAACGGCAATGAAACAGCAGCAGCAGCAACAACAAAACAAACAAACAAAAAACAACAACAAAGAACAAAAATCAGCGAATCGACAGCAGCCAGTTAGGGGGCAAATGAACACGCTGAAGAAAGTGATAACACTGATCACAGTAGAATAGAATAGAATAGAATAGAATAGAATAGAATAGAATATGTCTCTATTACCAAGTGTACCGGGGTCACAAGGAATATTGGGTGGGATAGTACATAACAAGGTACGAACATAAATCGAAAATCATACACAAACACAGATGCAGTAGAAATTAGGATATATACATGTGCATATCAACATAAAAAAAACTTGTGCATACTCACACATGCACGCACTGCACACACACACACATGCACACACACGTTTGAATAGAAGTCCCATATTACATGTGGATGGGGCTGATGACTAGATCTTCAGGGTGGTGGTTGTTGGCAGCACAATTCTAGTCATCATACTTGATTTGTTCGAGAAGCGGATGATGACAGTCACTTCTTACTGCACTACGACGACAAACAGGAAGCAGAGAAAGATGTTGATGATGATGATGATGATGATGATGATGGTGATAATGAAGAAGGAGGAGGAGGAGAGGGGATCAACTGCAAGTGGAGCGCCGGTCGCCAGTCATCACACACACAGACCACACACACACACACACACACAGAGACCACACACACACACACACACACACAGACCACACATACACACACACACACACATACACAGACCACACACATACACACACACATACACACAGACCACACACACACACACACACACACACAAGAGGAGCGTGCTCAAGGGAGAAAACCCCACAGATGACACACACACACACACATACATACACACACACAAGATACACACACTCACATACACACACGCTCTCTCTCTCTATTGCACACACACACACGCAGATATATATATATATATATATATATATATATATATATATATATATATATATATAGAGAGAGAGAGAGAGAGAGAGAGAGAGAGAGAGACAGAGACAGAGAACACTGAACACAAAAACAGAAACGGAATTTAAACAACATAAACTAATCAGAGATTTGCGACACTTTGGCACTTTGTTATTAGCTTTAATGTACATGTGACAAGGGGTAATTTGCCTTTTTATCAGTCGTTCGTCTCCAAGGTTTGGACAGTACACTGAAAATAAAGTACAGATAAATCATAAAATAAATATTTACGCATCAAACATCGATACACATCATATCAATACAAACACATACTAAATTACATGTAAATCATATAATAAATATTTATGCATGTAACATTAAAACCCATCATATCAATACGAACACATCAAATAATTACCATGTCGAGATTGACCATCCAAATTAATGTAGCCCTTCCTTTTTATCTATGCTTTTTTCCTCATAGAACCCATACTAATTTTTAATTGATTAAGGAGTATTTGGACCGATGATGGACGTTTAGAGAGCGAGCGAGCGGGCGAGCGAGCGAGAGAGAGAGAGAGAGAGAGAGAGAGAGAGAGAGAGGCGTGCTCAAGGGAGAAAACCCTGCAGATGACGTGGACCCAGTGGGACCCAGAGCAGAGGTCCCACACTGCAAGCAGTGTCATGTTGACACACAGCACGGGGGGACGTGACTGGACGGTCCGCCTGCCACTGACTGTCAACCATAGATCGTGACCAGACAGCTGACACTTGTTTGTTTGTTTGCAAGTGTGTGTGGTGTGTTTGTTTGTGTGTGTTTGGAGGGGGTGGGGTGGGGGTTGTGTGTGCTTGCATGTGTGTGTGTGTGAACTATGGAGACAAGACAAGACAAGACAAGACAAAGATTTTAATGTCCATTCAGCGTTACAACGCCCTTCAGACAAGGGGTCAAGAAACAACACGCATTCTTTTGAACACCTCAAGAAATTTGCATGATCATTTGAACTATAAACACCGACGCGCACGCACGCTTTCAGACAGAAACCAATTCATTCACGCACGCTCACTCTCGCGGTGAACTATGGAGAGATAGAGAGAGAGTTCGTGTGTGCAAGTGAATGTGTGTGCGTGCGCATGTTTGTGAGTGTGTGTGTCAGTGATATAGAGAGAGAGTAAGAGAGAAAAAGAGTGTGTGTGAATATGTGTCTTTCGTTGTGTGCCTGTGTGTGTGCCTCTGCGTGTATGTATGTATGCACACACACACACATGTGTACGTATATATATATATATCTTTATATATATATATATATATATATATATATATATATATATATATATACATACATATACATATATATGTATATATATATGTGTGTGTGTGTGTGTGTGTGTGTGTGTGTGTGTGTGTGAGAGAGAGAGAGAGAGAGAGAGAGAGAGAGAGAGAGAGAGACGAAACGAAACGAAATTTTATTTTATCAGGGTAATGAGAGAAGCAAAACATATGCTTTTTTCCACCCAGCCCTGGGGTATAAAAGAAAGGAAAAAAAAGAGGGATGTGGAGGGTAGGGCTACATCAAAGAACACATCAACACAGAACTGTTAACAAGAAAGATTATCAACGACAAATTTCACTGACAATCACACGAAAACTTATGAAAAAAGACTACTACAAAGCGACAAACCAAAGAACTCTCTATCCTCAACCCTTCCCAGTCTCATTCCCTTCAACCCCATGAGAGAGAGAGAGAGAGAGAGAGAGAGAGAGAGAGAGCAGGTTCACACATTCCCAACAGATGATCGTTTGGGAAATGGGAACTGTATGCATCAATCCGGAGTACTACAGTGTCATCTACTGATCGATCGTGCACTGGTGACAGCGTAAAACGATGTCAGAGCGAGAACACTGGCATCTCTTTGTCTTTTCCCCATCTGTACGAACGGCAGTGAAACTGGTCAGGAAAACCCAGATGGCAACACACACATCAAAAACAAAAGGCGGCTTGTTTTCCGTGAGTGGGAAACGTCTGAATACATGAAAACAGCTGCGGGGATGGGGGGGTGGGGTGGGGGACACAAATAAACAGACAGGAGTTATTCTGAAATACAGAATTATATTGACATGCAATTTATCAAACGAACGTATTGAAGCATGGGTCACACACAATTACTCTAAAGAAATGCACGCATTAGCAAAAACACGTACAGACTAACATAAACAAGCACATTACACACATATTGACACACACACACGCAGAGAGAGAGAGAGAGAGAGAGAGAGAGAGAGAGAGAGAGAGAGAGAGAGAGAGAGAGAGAGAGAGAGAGAGAAGGGGGGTGTTATTCTGTGTCTCATTTATGCAGACAACATTTTCTTTTTCACAAGTTTGTATCTTATTTTACTTCTTTTTTTCTTCATAAGGCTTGACTACGCGCGTTGGGTTATGCTGTTGGTCAAACATGAGCTAAGTCAAACATCTGCTTAGCATATGTGGTGTAGCGTATATGGATGGATAACTTATCCGAACGCAGTGACGCCTCCCTGACTAACTGAACTGAACTATGCAGGCAAACATTTCCATTTCTTCTCGTTCTGCTTTTATTTATACACAACACATACATACATACATGCACACACACACACACGTGTGTGTAATTGAATACAGTTCCCACACAGTTCAAACAAACACTGTTGACAACATTTAAAAAATACCCATCAGGAATAGACAATGCACTGGCTAAGACCAAACGGAAACTTGTTTTTTTTCCTAATCCTAGACCTCAATGAGGCATTCGACACGCTTGACTACTCCAGTCTCATTATAATATCAAATGCAACATTGGCATTCAGAGTACATTTATGATTGGTTTACATCATGCATCTGTGGTCGGTGTCAATAGTCATCGCTTCCCCCGTATCTCTCCTCTGTGCTGGGAACGTACGAACCATGTAGAACGCTAAGATCCAGTTCTGATCTGTTACTTAAAGTCCCAAGAACTAATTTAAAATGTGCAGGGAATAGGTCTTTGTGGGCTCAAGTACCCCAAATTTGGAATTCTTTGCCATCGTCCCTCAGAAATGCTCCTGATCTCCAGACCTTCAAGTCAGATCTGAAAACACACCTTTTCCGCAAACATTTCCGTACTCAGCACAATGGATAGTCCAAAGTCTGTTCGCCACATGGAGTTTTATGCTAGAGATATTAATTTTATACTCACGTAATCCTGTTTTAATGCAGTTGATATATCTAACTGTCTGGGCGCGCGCGCGTGCATGTGTGTGTGTGTGTGTGTGTGTGTGTGTGTGTGTGTGTATGTGTGCGCGCACGCGTGCGCATGTATGTGTGTGTGTCTAAAAATGTGTGTTTTTAAGGAATGCATTTCTTTTTTAATCTAAGCATTATTTACTTGATATTTTTTATTGTTTGGTGGATCATGCTTTTTTATTCATTCTGTGAGCGCATTGGATTGAGCTGTTGCAATGTTTTATGTTATGTTTATATCTGACTTGATGATGTAAGTCGCTTTGAGCAGCATCAGTACTGGATATCGCGCCATAGAAAAGTTATGAATCATCATCATCATCATTTATTATTATTATTATCATCGCTGATCAGGTCAGTCTGCCTCAACTCTTTCCTCTTGTATATGGTGTAAGCCAGGGTTCAGCCTCTGGACAAGTTTTGTTAACGCTACAGCATTACTTAACCATTGGCAGATGTATTTTTGAGGTGTAATTTCTATTACTATGTTGATGACACTGACCGTGGAAGCGTGCCTTACCAGATGGTTGTCGTTCTGTCAGACGTTCAGCCTTGTACTGAAGATGTTTTGCACCCAGTGAACCTTCACCTTCACCTCACCTTCACCTTCACCTCTCCCGTAGTCTGGGTTCAGACCGTTGGGGCACCGCTGCTGACCTGGCCACCACCCCTCTCCACTCTTCACGGTTTTCTGATTTCCTCAGGGCGTCACCGAGCGTCAAGCCTGTCCACCCCCGGATGTTGTCTTCCCATCTCTTCTTCTGCCGTCCTCTCCTTCTGCCTCCTTGTACGGTGCCTTGCAGGAACGTTTTGGCAAGACCAGATGATCGGGAGATGTGTCCATACCACCTAAGTTTGCGTTTTTTCACTATGGACAGAAGGTCTTCGTAGGGTCCAATACTTTGCTTGATTCTGTTCTTCACTTCCGTGTTAGTGATGTGGTCTCTGTAGGAGATGCCAAGTAGTCTACGAAAGCATCTCATCTCGACAGCTTGGATTCTTCTCTCGATGTCCGCAGTCAGGGTCCAAGTCTCGCAGGCGTAGAGCAATATTGATATAACCAGGGAACGCATCAGTCTGATTTTTGAGCTGAGAGCGATGTTTTTGTTGTTCCAGATGGTGTTCAGCTTGTTGAGTGCCATTGTTGTTTGGGCAATTCTCGAGAGTACTTCTGGTTTAGATCCTTCATCTGACACGATTGCTCCCAGATATTTGAAGCTGTGGACTGTTTTAAGCTTTTCGTCGTTGACTTTGATGTCAATGCTGATGCCGTTGGTGTTGTTAGTCATCAGTTTGGTTTTCTCCGCACTGATTTGCATTCCATACGATGTGGAGGCTTTGTCTAGATGTTTGACCAGGCTTGCCAGTTCTTCTTCTTTCCCAGCCAGTCCATCAATGTCGTCGGCAAAACGTAGGTTTGTGATTGTTCTGCCGCCTATGCTGACTGTTCCTACATGCTCTTCCAGTGCGTCAGTCATTATTCTTTCTAAGAAGATGTTGAAGAGTGTTGGGGAGAGTAGACAGCCTTGTCTCACTCCGACTGTGGTTCTGAACCAGTCCCCGATGCTATTGTTGAGGTAGACGGCGCTGGTGGCTTTGTCATAGAGGTGCTGTATCAGTCTGATCAGGTTGGCGTTGATGTTGTACAGATTCATGGTAGCCCACAAAGCTGCATGCCAGACCCTGTCAAATGCCTTCTTAAAATCAATGAAGACGTGGTAGAGGTCTTGTTGGTGTTGATGGTACCTCTCACATAGCAACCTCAAGTTGAAGATTTGTTCAGTTGTGCTCCTTCCTGGTCTGAAACCTGCCTGTTCTTCAGCAATGATGTTTTCTGCTTGTGGTTTCAGTCTGTTAAGCAGGATCTTCAACATGACTTTGCTGGGATGACTAATCAGGCTGATGGTGCGGTAGTTTTGACACTGCTGGAGATTGCCCTTTTTGGGGAGGGTGATGATCAGTGATTGTGTCCACGGTGTGGGCCATTCCCCTGTTTGCCAGATCTTGTTGCAGATTTTCAGTAGCACATCTATCATAACTTCACCCCCTGCTTGGACCAGTTCTGATGGGATGTTGTCCACTCCTGCCGATTTCCCTTTTTTCAGCGATGCTATTGCTGCCTCTATTTCTTCACGGAGTATGGGGTGATTACTGTTATCAGTGGCTGGTGGAACATTCAGTATTGCTGGATCACCTGTGGTCTGTATGTTGTATAGCTCTGAGCAGTATTCTGTCCATCGCTTTAGGATGTCTTGTTCTTCTGTTAGACATTTTCCATCCTTGGTCTGGATGTTGGACATAGTTCTACCTTGCCTTGTGTTGGTAAGTTCTTTCACAACTTGGTAGGCTTTCTTGCTGTTGTTTCTTGTCAGGTTTTCCTCTATGTCCTGGCATTTTCCTTCAATCCAATTCTCCCTTGCCTTCTTCATGCTTCTCTTGATTTCGGTGTTAACTGCTTTGTACTGTTTTGCCCCTTCTTCTTCATTCTTTTTCTTTTTCAGGTCTCTACGTTTGTCACACAGCTGTAGGATGTCGTCCGTGACCCAGGGCTTCTTTTTGATGCGTTGTTTTCCAAGAGTTGTTTGGGCTGTTTCAGTTACAGCTGCGTTGAAGTCGCTTACGAGTGTATCCAGGTCGGCGTCATCTGCATCGAGAGTGATGAGTGGCGCGAATTTCCCACCAATCATGGCTTGGAATGCCTCTTGTACTTCAGGATCTTTCAATTTTTCCAGGTCGAACTTCAGTCTTGAGAAGCTTTGTTTCCTTGTTTTCTTCAGTTGGAGTTTGAAGGTCATCATTACCAAGTCGTGGTCACTTGCAATGTCAGCTCCTGGGAAACTTCTTGTCTTGGCAATGTTCACGCTAGACTGGAAACGCTTCTTTACCATGATGTAGTCTATTTGGTTGTGGTGATCTCCTCCAGGGCTGTGCCATGTCCATCTTCTGGATGCTTTGTGTGGTCCAAATGTGTTTGTTATCTTCAGGTTGTTGAAGCAGGCAAATTCCAGGAGTCTCAAACCTCTTTCATTTGTAGCGTTGTTACCATATCGTCCACATGTGCCCTTCCAGGTGTTGTAGGAGTCTTCTCCGATCTTGGCGTTCCAGTCACCTTGTACTACTATGATGTCTTTCTTTGGTGTCTGATCAAGGGTTTCTTGTACTTGTTCGTAGAACTCCTCAACTTCATCATCGCTGTGATCAGATGTTGGAGCATATGCTTGTATGATGGTGATGTTGAATGGGGATGCCCTCAGGCGGATGGTAGTGAGCCTGCTGGATATTGGTCGGCAGCCCATGACAGTGTTAACAATGTCTTTGTGGATCAGGAACCCTACTCCATGTTCGTGTTTGTCCTCTCTACCACTGTAAAATAGTCTGTGGCCTTCAAGTGTGGGTATTTCACCGATGTTTTTCCATCGTGTTTCACAGAGTCCTAGGATGTGCCAGCGATATTTGTTCATTGCATGTGTCAGTTCTTCCAATTTTCCTGGCGTCCTTAGTGTTCTGACATTCCACGTGCCAATAGAGATGTTGTTCCTGGCCCGGAGCTTGTTGTTGTGTGGTCCACCAGTAGCACATTTGTCACCTCCACCCTGGTTTGCAATGGAAGGCGCGGTCCTTGTTGACCCGGGTGACGACCGAGCCGGTATGGGTTGAGTAGTGGTCGTCATTCATGCGGTGAGTCTTGGGCAGAAAAGCATGGCGGAGCCCATCCCTCTCCATGCTAGACTGGTCTAGCTGCGGCTTTCCTTGATTGGAGAGGCCGAGATCTAGTTTTGATATAGCGCCAGTTGCTCGCTCCCGTGCCGCGTCGGTTGAAACAACCTGCACCGTGTCCCCCTGAGGAAACACCCACATTAACGTGGCGAGAAGGTGCGACTACGGTATTCACCCTTTCTTAATAGAAGGAAGGGATCTTCGCAGACGGTATTTCATCATACATCATACATCATACATCCAGCTGATTTGTGGTGAGTCAACAACCTTTGGGATAAAACTGGATAAAACTCTGTGTATACAGTTATGTAAAAAAAAGGAAAGCGAAAAAAAACTGTATTAATTTCGTTTCGGAAGAACTGCACTGTCTCCATGTCTCTGATGTCAATACATAGTTGCAGTTCTTGTGTGTCACAATTTCAACGGGTCGCTTTCGCTTCACTTTAATAATAATAATAATAATGGATACTTATATAGCACACTATCCAGAAATCTGCTCTAGGTGCTTTACAAAAACGCTTTTGTTAACATAAAACATTAGATCTATGTTACATACACACACCAAAATGTGACCACACACACACACACACACATACACACACACAAACACACACACACACACAATGCATACATACATTTTAACATATATGTGTATCCAACAGCTACCCTAACACATACGCACACATAGTCGTGCACAAACTTACATAAACACACGCACACACAATACACATTCATATACATGCATGTAGTTACGAACATACACATAATTTCCATACATTATCTCACTTCTCGTACATTCTTCCATGAAAAGCTCTTGAAAACTCCAAAACGCAAAAAGGGGATAATAGGAAAACGTGTTTTTGGTTTCACCTGACGTAAATTTGTAACTCGCTGCCATACTGTCTGTGTAACACTGCAAGTCTCAATGAGTTTTGAAATCAATTATTGAAATCATCAATCAATTATCAAAATGTACTTATAGTTTTCCAGTATTTCCTTTGTTGTGTCATAGGTTGTGTCGCTATGAGCAACAAGAGGGGAAGATGGGGTGTATACGTGCTCGTGTGCGCACCTGTGTGTGTAAATGTGTGCGCGTGTGTGTGTACACGCGCGTGCCCCCGCGTGTGTGCATGTGTGTGTGTGTGTGTGTGTGTGTGTGTGTGTGTGTGTGTTTTCCTTTCCTCTAACATCTCACTGGAAACCGCATTTTGCATGTTTTCAAGGGTATTCCAGTTCATTCCATTTATATCAGTCTAACTCTAAGCCTCTATCGAACGCACAGATCAGCAAAATTTACAACTATTGAATATGTGTTAGTTTCATCAGAGGGAGAGAGACAGACAGACAGACAGACAGACAGACGAACAGACAGACAGACGAACAGACAGGCGGACGTGCAAACAAGCAGCACCACACAGACACACAAGGACGGAAGAAAGAAAGGACACAAACAACCCCTGCTGACAACAGGACCAAAATAATCTTCCAGGCAACACCTCGTCAACACGTCAAATAAAAAAAAAGGGAAAAAAACAAAAACAAGAAAAGAAAAAAACACACAAAAAAACAAAAACCCACACGGCAAAATGACTTTTATCAGCGGCCCTGCCCACCGTTTTCTTCCCCTCCCCTCCCTTTGTCCACACACACACACACACACACACACACACACACACACACACCAGAAAGAAAGAAAGAAGAAAAGAATAAGAAGATAAAAAAACAAAACCAAACCATGTTGCCAAATATTTTTGTCCAACATTTTCACTTCATGTTCAAGGACAGCAAGGGGAGGGGAGGGGAGGGGAGAGAGGGGATCAGGGTGATCTTGGGTCAGAAGCAGAAACGGGGAAAAGGGACGACTTTAGTCTCGAAGGTTGTTTTTCTTTCGTTTTTTTTTTCCTTCGGGGGGAGGGGGCGGGGGTGTTGGGGCAGAGGGGGGCTGGAGGGTGGAGGATGGGATGGCGGGGTTGGAGGGAAGGGGGGAAGGGTTATGGGGGGAGGTGGGAAATGGAGGTGAAGGGATCACGCTAAGAAAAAAAAAACAAACCCAACAAAACAAAAAAAACTGTGGCAATGCCTAAAATAAAGTATCTGCACCCCCCACACCCCCCAACCAAAAAAAACAACAACAAAAAAACAAACAAACAAACAAACAAACAAAAAAACCACACCAAAACAACACACCCCTTCTGCCTCCTCCCCTCTCTTGACACAATTCGACTGAATGAACCTGAAGAATATTGTGTGCATGCTCACAGCCACGTTTCCATACAGACCACTGATTTATCGCTTTCTCAACTCAGCTCTTTTCGTGCATGTTCCTTTGTTCTCGCTAGCTCCATGTGCCGTAATGTGACGAGACGCAATATCTTTTGCAATGCATGGATGGGTATACGGGGAAAAGTGCGTATCAATGCAATACATACATACCTCCCCCCTCCTCCTCCCCCCTCTGCCCCCCCCCCCCTCACCCCCCCCCCCCCCACCAAAAAAAAGAAAGAAAGAAGTGTATTTATATCCATGCACTTTTATATGGCTCAAAGTGCATTAAATATCAAAAACAGAATTGACACTGACAAAATTATGAAAACACCACACCGCTACATGACTACGCACACACAGACACACAGACATACAACTCTCATTTTCCAGTCTCTCTCCACCTCACACGCATACACAGAGAGAGATAGAGAGAGACAGAGACAAAGAGAGATGAAAAGACAGAGACAGAGGGTCCATGAGCCAAAGAAAGAAAGAAAAAAAGAATAAACCACACACATACAAGAGCGAACGCACGTTAGAGATAAAAAAACAAAAAAAACAACAACAAAAAACCGAAAGAAAAGTGTCAAACATTTTGGCCACAAAGTGCCAAGCCCAAAGAACCAGACGTGGTAAACCTGCCGAGCACCTGTGGGAAGGAAATAAAACCATTTCGTGCGATGTTTACGTTTCCCATATATACACTTCTCCTCAATCGTTTCTTTCTCCTCCGTTCTTTCTATGGGGCAGTCTGATTGAGATCAGGTGTGCGAAAAAAAAAAAATTAATGCAGACGCACAGGTATGCCCCCTCCCCTCCGCCCCCTAAACACACAGAGTTCAAAACAAATGAACATAAGTTTATCTCCTTATCCCTATTCACCCCCACATCATTCGTCCATAGAACTGGACTGATGGTGCAGCTGTGAACGCTAAGGTGAAGAACTTACTGCCACAACCACCAGCACCAAAACACCCACACTGAGAGAAACACACACACACACACACACACACACACACACACACACTATCTCTGCCACCTTTCTCTCCAAAGGAGTACACGGAGACGAAGAAGAAGAATTCTCCTAAAAAAAGAAACATGAAGCATAAGAAGAAAAAGGGCACACACACACACACACACACACACACACACACACACCTCGTCTAATATCACTTACAGTGAAAAGACGTAAAACTAAAGAACGAACACACACACACACACACACACACACACACACACACACACACACACACAGAGATTCTGTCTGAGTTACGCACAAACCACTCACACGCCCCAAACCCTCCACCATCCCCAGTCTTAACCCTCGTGCCCCTACACCTCCCAAGAAACACACACACACACACACACACACACACACACACACACACACACACACACTATCTTTCTCTCAAAATCATAAACACATACATATTATCCACATCTAATGTTATTTTGTTAACACGGATTCTGTTCGCCCCATGAATTATGGGCATGTGGCCATTGAACCATTTGTCATTGTCATTGTCTTTCTCTGTCTCTGTCTGTCTCTGTCTCTCCCTCCTCCCTCTCTTCCCCAGATCCTTACCTGCACGTTCCGCAAGGAAGGGGCGGTCACCAGCAAGGCAGCAGCCAACGCCCCGGCCGAAGCCCCGGCCACTCGATCCACCCGCGCCAGGAAACTGGGTCCGTGCTTCAGCAGACAGGACACCACCCCCAGGTGGTACACCCCGATGAAGCCACACCCGCACAG
>NC_134888.1:14168731-14181231 GCF_041734735.1 Babylonia areolata | reverse complement strand
GATATTTACATTGCTATCATTATCATCATCATCATCATGCCATACCAGATTCTGACAATGTAGACTTGATATGTCTTTGGTTTGTACTGTGGGTTCTTTTATGATTAAACGACAAAGTAATTCATTTGCTCAGGTGTGCAACTTACAGCAACAGATTTTAGCAAATGCTAAAATTATTTCTGAATCAATGTTCATCAAGTACATTTTCTTAAAGATACAAGATACAGTTTTAGTTGTCCATAAAATAAGGAAAGGTGTCTTTCAGCTGCAAGTGAGAACATAAAGAATTTACAGGCATTCAATGATGATATGAATAATAATAAATACCATTTTGAAATCACCCCATTCCTTTTCTTATTCCCCTTCCACCACCCAACAATTTGGCTCCAGACTCGCTGGTTGTTGAGTTGTTTTATCATTGTCCTTCATCGTGACCACGTTCGTTATCATTGCTGTTGTTCTTATTATGTATAGATGATGATGATGATGATGGAATAATAATAAAAATAACAAAAATCTTTAACAACAATCGTAAAAGCATTATTGCAAAATTGTTACTACTACTACTACTACTTAATATTATCATCATCATCTTATCATCATTATCATCGTTGTTGTTATCATTATTACCCAATCAATGTTACAAAGACGTTTTGAAATTATCACCATTATCATGAAACAAATATATCTTCTTCCCACCCTAGATCAGCAAAAAATCAGCAGTGATTACGTGGCGTCACAGTTCTTGTAACGAGGGACAGTATGGAAGTGGAGAGGATTAAGAAGGATTATGATTACGTCCCTTTCTTTGTAATTTGGCCTGTGACCGCCAGAGTTGCAAGTTTAGTGCACAAAAAAAAACCCAGCAACAAACCCATGTCTCACTCTCAGCACACGTGTGATACAGGGCAAAATAAATATGATATCAATATGCGCACACATGTTATTGCAAATCTAAGTAACGATGGTTTTTATTTTTTATTTTCATTTTTTTAATGTAAATTAGCGCTCTTATTTCTCTTTAAAAAAAACCTATCGCAGAGGCTAAGTTCAAATTTTGCACACTTAGTCTTGAAACTGTCATGACAATATTATACGAAATTGCCTACTAAACATGAATCATAAACAACTGTTGCTGAGAATCTATAGGAAGTGATGCCATGAAATAAGTGCAGTCACCAAAGACGTATACTACAATTCAACGAGATGTTTGAATGCCCTTGTCAAATAAAAACAGCTAGGATCATTACAACATGAATATGCAGTCGGGAGGTACACACCCCTCCACACACACGAGCACGTGCGTCAAACAAAAAGAACACACGCACACACACACACACACACATATATATATATATTATATATATATATATATATATATATATTTATATATCTACGCGCACGAGAAGGGACGAACCAGTTCACGAAAGAACAATGCAGAGAAAGACTCAAATAGTGGTAGAAAAGAAAACAATGTTTTACAATTTTTAAAAAAAGTTACTAATTTCAAGGGAAGAAGGTACAAAAGGAGAGAGAGAGATCAGAATGTGCTCAAGTGAGCACAAATAACCAACAGAAAAAAAACAGAAGAAAAAATTACTCGTAATAACAACATGCGGGAAGTCTGGAGGACAAAACTGACGTGGGAACCTTTCCAGGCTGTCACTTAATCACCTGACTCGGGGTCGCGCGCGGAACGAACGTGCCTCCGGTCAAACTGACTGGCTTGCAAGTGACAGGACTGACCGAGTGTCACAGGGCGTCCGCCCATTCAATTTATCAAAGACTGAGACCAGCAGAATGATGCGTGACCTACGGGCGTACATATAATACGTCCGGATGCGTGACCACGCATGAACAGAACGCCAGAATCGCTTTGGGCTCCGCTGTGGTCCAGTCCAGCTGTCTACACTCTGTCTGTCTGTCGGCAATAGAAACTAATATCTCACAGGTGTCAATGGCCTGTCTCTCCATCTCTCTTCATCCATGCTCTTTGCCCCCATCCTCTCTCCTATATTTCTTCATCTTCGTCTCATTTCACTTTGACCTTAATGGCACAGCCAACAGGTCGTTAAACTCCACTGAAATTGTTTTTCTTTGTTATCATCTCTTTCGCTTCTCCTTCTGTTTCTTTGGCTGCCCATTCTCGAAGTCTCTCGCCATGCGAGAGATAGAGAGGGAGAAACTGAGGGAGAGGGGTGGGTGAGATTAACACACACTGACACGCGCGCTTACACACACACACACATACACACACACGTACACACATACACACACACACTATTATATATTATGAGAGAGAGAGAGAGAGAGAGAGAGAGAGAGAGAGAGGGGATATGCTGATATTTTTTTTCCTAATTTATTTTTGTAACAGATAATGGGAGGAGGGGAGGGTGCGGTGGCCAAGGATGGACCAGTGGAATGCAGAGCTGAATCATCCATCTCGCTCACTGGCCTTCAGCACACCTTACCCTGAGCAACCCCACACTTCCTTTTTTTGTTTTCACTCGATAAGTGTCCTGCTTGTTTCGTTTTCCAGAAAACCGTGTTGTGACAACTTGTGTTGATCAGTTTGTCTGAAGAGAAGGACAAAGCTATGTGACAGCCATTAGGAACGTGTTCAACACACACGTTTGGGCAACGCGCGAGTTCAAAAGCAGAGAGAGAGAGAGACGGGGGTGGGGGGGGGGGGAACGGGGGGGGGCAGGCAGGGGCTTGGAGAGAGAGAGAGAGAGAGAGAGAGAGAGAGAGAGAGAGAGAGAGAGAGAGAGAGAGACAGCACAAGCAAGCACACACGCGTTCGATCACACTGACACACGCACACTTGTTGAAATGTGAAACGGACATTTTTAACACACACACACACACACACACACACACTATCAAACATCCACTCACACTTTAATACAGTTAGTGAGAAGCGAAACACACACACACACACACACACACACACATACATACACACACATACTCTCTCTCTCACACACACAGATAGATAGAGAGAGAATCAGAGAGAGAGAGAGAGAGAGAGAGTTCACCTACGTGAGTGATCAGTGTGTATGTACGTGTGTGTGTGTGTGTGTGTGTGTGTGTGTGTGTGTGTGTGTGTGCGTGCGTGCGTGCGTGTGTGTGTGTGTGTGTGTGTGTGTGTGTGTGTGTGTGTGTGTGTGTATGTGTGTTTCTGGGTGCGTCTCAATGAGCCAACGAGTTTGCGAGTGCCGCAACAATAGACGACAAAAAAACACCCCCCAAGAAATAAGTCTACTAATAATGATACACCCTCTCATGTTTTATAATACTTACTCGTCAGAACCTCCAAGTCTGAGAGAGGGTCCCACCATTCGCTGAAAGGATGGATGAACAGCGATCACAGCTCTGGAAATAAATAATCCAACGTGCGAAACAAGTTCGCCTGATGACGCGAACGGACACACACCTTCAACTAGGACTCCTCCATACATAAATTACTAGAACACAAAACGCGCGAATGCCCACTCTCATTTATCTGGGTGCGCCGGTGACCAGACTGTTCAAACTATTGTCGTCTGCTCCACAAAGTTGGCCCACATATTGAGGGGTTCTGTAGCGGCCTCTACTTCCTGTCCCCCGTCTATTTCTGGTTCTCGCGTGCGTCGCGATTGTTGCTAAATATAGCCATGATCGTCGCCCGATGTTTGAAACTGTGTGTGTGTGTGTATGTGTGTGTGTGTGGCCTAAAAGGATTGCCATATATTTTCACTCCACCGTACTCCACGCAGTCCACACACACTGACACACACACACACACGCGCGCGCGCACACACACACAAACACACACACACGCACGCATAAACACACACAGTTTTGTTGTCTCTCTCTCATATATACAGTACTGACTGATGTGATAATATGAGTAAATGCTTACGTTAATAAACCATTTAATCTCTCTCTCTCTCTCTCTCTCTCTCTCCGGACACTTTGTCTCTCTCATAGACTGACTCCCACACAGACAGACAGACAGACAGAGAAAATATTCGATCTTGCAGAAATCTGAGCGCAGGTTATGCAATTCACGATCGATCGATCCACTGTAATGCTTACCTGTGCACAACGTTCATAATGCACACCTGTACACTCAGTCCTATCTCTATACCCACAACAGCCTGAATGGTCGACCGGTCGGCTGGGCTCGGAGCTCAGGTGAACCGGGTTGAAGTAAACTGAACGTAAATACTTTATTACGAGGTGACCCATTTATCAGTTCCCTTGACAATGAACACATATCCTTGCCTGTGCAAGACTTTATTGGACAATCAAAAAGATTCAAGACTTAAAAGATACACAATGAAATATTCTCTGCAGTAATATAGAAAATTTATTTTGGTGAATGGCTCCGGTTTCACTCTGTAATCTCTCTCTCTCTCTCTCCCATCACATTACTCCTTAGAAGATGTTCACTTTCCAGTGTATTATTATTGTTGCTACTATGTTCGTATAATATTATTATTATCATTAATATTATTATTGTTGTTGTTGTCAGTGGTAGTTGCAGTAATAGTAGTTTGTTTTTGGTTGTTTTTTTGTGGTGTTTTTTGTTGTTGTTGTTTTTTTTTTTGCTTATTTTTGTCTTGCACTTCACCTTTCTTTTCATCATCAAATAATGTGTGTATTTTCGCCATTGCGTTTGTGTATTGCTTGTTACACATGAACGAGCACAATTTAAGCTCAGGCTTATTGGTGCTCAAGTTTTCTTAACTGAACGCTGTATTTCACCTTGTTGCTTGATATTAGAATTGTTTTAAACCAACCTGAACTGTGCCATGCAGTCGCCCACAAGCCTTGAACTCCAAGCTGTTGAACTCGCAACTGTCAAGCTGCTGATCACTCAGCCATGGCATTCAAAACCTCACTCATCCGGTTAGGAATCGAGCTGCTATATATAAAAACTAATGCAATCATAGGAAAACATTCGTTGCAAAGGCGTGGGTCCGCCACCCCCCACCCCCCCTCGCCCCCCACCCCTCAACCTCCCACGCACCCCCCCCCCCCCCGACCCCCCATTAGCTCACTCAGCACTGAAAAAAACCACTGCACCCCAACATATTCGCTATGGGGCACAGCGGTAATCAGCACCGAAATGGTTGAGATCGCCTGTCGAGTTCTCACGTATTTGTTCTGCGTGGGTCAGTCCCTATAATCACCAGCACTTTGCGGATATGATTGACACGATTGACACTGGCCTTGATTATTTTTCCTGTTTCGATACACACTTGAGCACTCCCTGTTTGAATGAAGAGTTCCACAGATTGACAAAGAGATACAAGTACAAACAGATTCCGAAAAATATATTTAGGAAGATAAAAGCAGGTCGAGCCCATTTATTTCGATCAACTTTGTCACTCTCTCACACACACACGCGCATGCGCGCGCGCGCACGTACGGACACATACACACGCACGTGTCTACGCATACACACGCGCGAACACACATGCACGAACACACGCGCGCACACACACACACACACACACACACACACACACTTACACATACAGGCACAGACACACACACACACACACACACACACACACACACACACACACACACACACACACACACACACACACACACACACACACAAAGACACACATACACACACACACACACACTCACACACACACACACACACACACACACACACACACACACACACAAACACACACACACACAAAGACACACACACACACACACACACACACACACACACACTCACATGAAGAGCAAATTCAAATATCAAAAACAAAGAAATATAAATAAAACACATTCACTCAGTTCGCAAGTGTTCACAGACACAAGTCAGCACCACGACAACCAGATCTTTATATTCATGTAATATACAACCACCGTTCACAGTCGAACTACCACCCGAAGTGCTTCTCTGGACATGAAGTGCAAAATATGACAGCTAACTGCGTTTTGAAACATGTACACGGTTTTGTTTTTTTGTTAGTTTTTGTTTTGTTTTGTTTTTTTGTTCTTTCGGAAAACAAAGACAGTCATCTATGTGCTGATACAGACAAAGTGAACAGAAAGGGAAAGAAGCGCCGAATACACACACACACACACACACACACACACACACACACACACACAACACACACACACATACACACACATACACACACACACACACACACAACACACACACTCACATACACACACACATACACACACACACACACACACACACACACACACACACACCCAAAACAACCCCAAACAAACAAACAAAAAACAAACAACAAGGAGTGTGAGGGTGGTAGTGGTAGTGGTGGATGGTGCACAAATAAGGTGGATTAGGGTCGTGTGTGTGTGTGTCAGGGGGGTGGGGTGTGGGGGCGGCGGGGAGGGGTGGTGGTGGAGGTGGGTGGAGAGGAGGCTAGACATACGTGACTAGACGTTACAACCCGTTATAAAAGTGCACACTGACATGCACACATAGATTTGGGGCAACGCTGCGCATTGTCGCTCTTTTCGAAGCAATCATACATGTTCTTTCATTCGCTACCCCCCCCCCCCCCCCCCCCCGCCTCTCCCCTCTTCTATTTATCTTTTAACGTCTTTATGATTTCAGACGGCTCATTTCATGAAGACTAGATTACAACAAAAAAAAAAAAAAAAAAAAGGAACAGAAAAGCGATTATCTAAAAGGCGGGAAAATAAACCTTTAAGGCTTTATGCATGATCAATGTCGTACGTCAATGAACGATCACAATGATAATTATGTATCTCTAATGAAATAAGACTTAGTGTATACAGGTGTGCTATGAATGGGCGCAAACATGCGTTTGTGTTAGTGTGTGTGTGTGTGTGTGTGTGTGTGTGTATGTGTTTAATTTTTTGTAATATGCTCAAAGGAGGTAAAAAAAGAAGAAGTCATTTTAGCTGTAAATAAGATGATTAGATTTGCAAATGTTGTCTAATTACACTTTTGGAGTTAAAAGACATTCATGTTTTCTCAACTTTTATGTCACATTGTTGTGTATTTGGAAATGTTTGTTCTGGGCATGAAAACATTATTTTACAGTAATCCTCAATACTCCAATAGGAGTGAAAGGATAATTAAGACTTGAAACTTGAAGCTTGTGTGTGTGTGTGTGTGTGTGTGTGTGTGTGTGTGTGTGTGTGTGTGTGTGTGTGTGTGTGAAGTCAAGTCAAGTCAAGTCAAAATGATTTTTATTGAGGGTAAAAGAATGAGCTTATACAGCTTTTTTACATCCTGCCCTCATAAAAAAAGAGAAGAAAATTAATTTTAAAAAAAATATAAAAAGGAAGAAATGGGGGAAGTGGGGGTCTGGAAAGGATAATATGGAAATAAACAACTACAAGAAACACACAAAAATTCTACCGAAAACAACAACAACAGCAGAAATAATACAAGCGTAAGTAGCAATAAATTTACATATGATACTGACACGATTACAACATGCAGTGCGACATTCTTACATCATTAACTTAATTCAGGAAGAAAGGAGAGAGAGAGAGAAAGAACGAGAGAAAACACACACACACACACACACACACACACACACACACACACACACATATATATATATATATATATATATATGTATATGTGTGTGTGTGTGTGTATATATATATATATATATATATATATATATATATGTATATATATATATATATATATATATATGTACAGAGAGAGAGAGAGAGGGAGAGAGAGAGAGAGAGAGAGAGAACAGACAGCCGGATAAAGGTAACAGTCGAGAGATGGAAAAGAGAGACAGAGAGTCAGAAGGGCAGAGAAAGTTTAAGGTTAGAAAGACAGACAGACAAGTATATAGACAGCAGATACAATGATAGTCATATCAAAGCATCAAGGGATCATATTTTTTCCATCAAATGTTTCTTAAGTGCTTTTTTGAATGGTTGCTTTAGACGACATGACTTTGAGGAGGGAGGTAAACCATTCCATATCGTTTCCCCAGAATATGTTAATCTAGATTGTTTCGGGGTCGTGGAAAAGATAGTTTGTGAGTGTGTCTATTTTCATTCGTAATAAAATTCTGGATTATTTTCTTTGGTGCCGTTCCATTCGTGGATGTATAAAGGTGTAAAGGAGGTATGCATTTTTTGTCGCTTCTGTCGTGTCGTCACATACATACATTTAGTTTTGCCTGTATTTAGAGACATGTGGTTCAACTCAGTCCATTTGACTAAACTGTCTATATTGTTCTGAAGATCATTTACAAGTTCTGTTGGATTATCATTATTTGACTGAAGTGCTTATGTAATGGCAAGTCATTTATATATATATGGAAAATAAAAGTGGTCCAAGCACTGATCCTTGTGGTACACCAAATTTTACAGGCAGTAAATCAGACCTGCTAGAACTGATTTCAACCAACTGATGACGGTCACTGAGAAAGGAGATAAAAAAAATTAAAGCATCATTTGACAAATTGTAATGTGAGAGTTTTCTAACAAGAAGAGAGTGGTTAATTATATAAAAAGCCTTGGCGAAGTCAACAAAGAGAATACCTGTGAACACATTATTGTTTATGTTTGAAAGGCGTCTTTCAATAATTTGTATGAGAGCTGTGTGACAGGAGTGATTTTCCCGAAAACCTGATTGGTTTTCGTGTATCAAATCATATTTCTTAAGATAGGAATTAAGGTGAGATTGTACATGTCTTTCAAGTGGTTTGGACAAAACAGACAGTATAGAAATAGGTCTATAATTAGTGGGATTATCTCGGTCTCCTGCTTTGTACAGAGGTATAACCTTAGCTTGCTTAAATTTTAATGGGAAAACCTGTTTATCAATACATAAATTATATACATAGGTGAGAGTGTCTGATATATATGCTGCACTGGCCTTCAGTATTTTACCATCGATTCCATCTAAGTCTCTTGTTCCAGATTGTTTCAGGCGTAGTAAGCTATGAAATACTTCGTTTATTGTCACAGGTGGTATATCAAAGTTGGCTGAGATGTTTTTCGAGTCACAGTATTGTTTCAGTAGTTTTAGTTCGTTTTCATTTGTTTTATCATTTACAATTATATTGTTGGCAATGTTAGCAAAATGATAGTTTAACCCTTTCGCTGCCAGGAAAATAAGATTTAAGTGAAATCTATTTGCCAGGGTTTTTTCACAAAAAACGGGTATAAATTTTCAAAAAATTCTGTGCTCTTTGTTATTGGAGAAAGACCCATAAAAGTATATATTTTCTGAAAGGGAAATGAATAAAGAATACAAAACACATGATGTTTTCCCATTTTATGCATTTTAAGTGACATGCTGTTGTTTTGAAATCAGTGTTTTGTTTTTTGTCACATTTTCAACTTGTTCATTACAAACATTAGTCTGGTAATTTGCACAAAAATATCATTTTCTGGACAAATGGATATCTGCACACACAAAATCATACTAGAACAACCACAATATAAAAAAACTGAAAAAGAAATAGATGCATTGTGACTTCTGCAAGTGATAATATGGATGTGAGGCCACGCCCCCTCAGTCTCCACCCTCCTCCTCTTCACCCCTCTCACACCGTCACTTCATCAGACCGCGTTGGCTGAGTGCCAAGAAAATAGCTCATACGGTGCCCTGCTAAAAATTCGTCTGCTAGAGTTGAACAGCCTGCATCACTCACTGATAGTTGTATCTTGGCCACTCTCTTGATTGCTCCCTTTATTTTCTATCAAATCGTCCTATAAATGTTCACCACTGTCTTCTCCTTCGAATTTATGCTCCAATTCTTTCTGAGCATTAGCTAAAGAAAGTAATCTTGGTTGATTTAGTTCGCCACGAGCGCATGTCTTGAGCACGGAGTCAGTCCGACATTTTGTTGAGCGAGCGAGGAGAGGAGCCAGGCAAAGACTGCGGCCAGTAACCCAACCAAAACGTTCAAATAAAGGACTGCCTTATGACGCAGATGGTGTTTCTAGCTATGAATAGAATCCAGAAAGATTCCCCAAGCTAAAGCTACCAGCATTTTTGTCAACGAACTGAATGCAAAGCAGGGAAAAGTCAGAATATTTCGATGACGAGTTATCTCGTCATGCAGGCAGCGAAGCATACATGCTTGTCATGACGAGTTATCTCGTCATGCAGGCAGCCTAGGGGTCAACTTTTCTGGTGATATATCTTATTGGTTTATGGAAGTTAGACATTGAGTTCTTGTTAGTGTGTGTGTGTGTGTGTGTGTGTGTGTGTGTGTGTGTGTGTGTGTGTGTGTGTGTGTGTGTGTGTGTGTGTGTGTGTGTGTGTTCCATCTCGATCTGTCTCCGTCTAAATCTTTACATGTGTGTCTGTCTCTCGTTTTCTCCTGATTCTCTGTTCGGTGCAGAGACTGGGCTTCAAAAAGCATGTATGGCAGTGTTCATCTAATGCCCTCGAAAATAATTATGTCATAATCATTGCTTTTGTCATTGTCTCCTAGAAAGGGAAATATAAGCAAATCTCAAAACGCAGAAGAAAAATCAGTTTACGACTGCACGTGGGCATGAAAGGCATTTTGAAGATTCGGACGTGCATATTCAGAAAATGCTTCATTTTTGATGGCTTGAGTATTAAATTTTCTGAGGACTTTTTATTCTATTTTATTTAATTTAAAAAAAGAAAGAAAGTAAAGAACGTGGTCATGACCATGACACATTACTGTCAGTGACGACGCCAGGTACGGTGTGCATTCGAGTGTGTGTGTGTGTGTGTGTGTGTGTGTGTGTGTGTGTGTGTGTGTGTGTGTGTGTGAAAATATGTATTCTTTGCGACTATTTGTGCGCGTGCTTGTCACCAGACAGCATGAGTGGATGAGAGGGAACCAGCAAGCGAGCGGGACAGGTTGATACCGATAGATCGATACATCCAGAGAGAGAGAGAGAGAGGGAGGGAGGGAGGGAGGGAGAGAGAGAGAGGGAGGGAGAGAGAGAGAGGGAGAGAAGGGAAGAGAGAGAGAGAGAGAGAGAGAGAGAGAGAGAGAGAGAGAGAGAGAGAGAACGAACGAACGAACATGTGTAGTCAACAAATGCCCTGGCTCCTCATGAAGGGGATACAGTGAACAACACATTGTCACATAATTCAGAACAGTGTGGAACAGAAAACATTTCGTTACAAATCTAGTGATGCAACATGCACACATAAAAAGCACAATTAACTACATACCAAACTGCGGATTTGGAATGCCTTAGAGAGAGAGAGAGAGAGAGAGAGAGAGAGAGAGAGAGAGAGAGAGAGAGAGAGAGAGGGACAGACAGAGAGACAGACAGAAAGAGAGACAGAGACAAGCGAGACAGAGAAGACAGGCACAGACAGACAGACATGGACCGACACAGACAGAGATGGAGAGTATCAGTATCAGTATCAGCAGCTCAAGGAGGCGTCACTGTGTTCGGACAAATCCATACACGTAACACCACATCTGCCACACGGATGCCTGACCAGCGGCGTAACCCAACGCGCTTAGTCAGGCCTTGAGAAGAAAAAAACAAAACAAATAAAGAAATAAATTAATATTCAAATATAAAAATTGATACTACTACTACTACCGAATTTGTGAAGTGGCGGCCACAAGAAACTCACCTTGAGTCAAAAGCAAACCTGAGTCGGGATCCTGTGTTGTGTGACAGCGAGCGTGTTGTGGTGGGCACGAGCAATGAGAACAACAACACTGTCCTTCCCTTCCGCTGGACCAACAACCACACACACCCGCGTACACACACACACACACACACACTCTCTCTCTCTCTCTCAACTCGCCCACCTCATCCCCATCCACACCTACCCACCCAACACACACACACACACACACACACACACACACACACAGAGAGGATAAGCAGCGATAATGGCACCGCCTTTCATTTACTGACCACCAAACGTTCAGTCAGCAAGCACTCGTTTCTCAAGTCCCAAGTCCTCCGCACACAAAAGTTGAGCAAGCCAACAACACAGAGCTCGAGGCAACAAAGATCTATCCATCTGTCCAGCTCGGAGTTTGTTGTGTCAACCGAAAGCACGCCTTCTCGGCTTGCTGGTGAACCTCTCTTCTAACTGCTCTCTGAGAGTCTGTCACACACACACACAAACCAAATGCGCACACACAAACATCGTGTGTGTGTGTGTGTGTGTGTGTGTGCGCGCGCGTGCGCGCGCGCGCGTGTGTGTATGTGAGACGGTCACCGAGTCGACTTGTATGAGCATGCGTGTTGGAGTTGTCTGGACTGTTGGGGTGGGTATTTACACAGAGGACAGGTCAGGTAATGGCGGTGCCGATGTCGTTCCAGTGTGGTCGTTGTTTGGTGGAGAGAGAGAGAGGGGGGGGAAGAGGGAGAGGGAGAGAGAAAGGGGGAAGAGAGAGGGGGAGAGAGAGAGAAGGGGAGAGAGGGAGAGGGGGATAGGGGGAGACAGGGAGAGGGAGAGAGAGAGACAGAGAAAGGGACAGAAAGGAAGAAGGAGAGAGAGAGAAGGAAGGAGAGAGAGAAAGAGAGAGAGAGAG
>NC_134888.1:14161231-14163731 GCF_041734735.1 Babylonia areolata | reverse complement strand
CACATGTGCCCACAAAACAAGTTCAACGCACCAACAGCCCCCCAAAACATGGGGAAACTGTGGTGTTGACGAAATTCTATAGGGTAGGAGGGGAAAGTGCCCTCCCTCCGAGCCCCCACCTCACACCCAGCTCTTCACAGTCATTCAGAAGACGAAGTGGAATTTGTATGGTGTTCTGTTGTCGTCAAAACTGAAAATGTCATATGTTCCACTGTGAAACTTCACTGCAATCTTCTTCTTCTTCTTCGTTCTTGGGCTGCAGCTCCCACGTTCACTCGTATGTACACGAGTGGGCGTTTCCGTGTGTGACCGTTTTCACAACACCATGCAGGCAGCCCTACTCCATTTTCGGGGGTGTGTGCATGCTCGGCATATTCATGTTTCCATAACCCACCGACCCTCATATTGAAAGTCCAATGCTTTAACCACTCGACTATTGCCCGTCTCACTGGGATAAATACTGATTTGTCTCCATTATAAGATTACCCACACACACTCTCTCTGTCTCTGGCGCGCGCACTTACACACACACACACACACACACACACACACACATGCGCGCGCGCGCACACACACACACACACACACACACGCACACACACACATGGAGACACAGACACGCGCACGGGTAAGCAAAGTGGCGTCACAAGGTTAAGTTATGTTATCATGACACACAATCTGTCTTTCTGGTTCTTCTGCATGTTGTCAAGCAAACAAAACGTCCAGTTTTTAGACGGAGTTAACCGTTTTGTTGTTGATCAAAGCTAATACCACTTCCATGAAATGCAACAGTAGTAGCATACTACTGCGTCGCACTTACAGATTTGTGGGCAGAGAAACCGACTTCTCTGGAAGGTTGTGGGTTTCGAACCTTGACAGTTTGACCAGTTATAAACGATGATACGGATACTGATATAGCGCCCATTCTCGGTCAGAGACCAAGCTGTGATCATACGTTTTCTGTATCCTTCAATCAGGTTTCAGTCACGCGCGCGCGCGCACTGGCACACACACACACACACACACACACACACACAAACACGAGAGAAAGAGAGCGAGAGCGAGAGAGAGAGAGAGAGTGTGTGTGTATGTGCGTGCGCGTGCCATGTAGGCAGCCATTCTCCCTTTTCGGGAGTGTGCATGCTGGGTATGTTCTTGTTTCCTTTCCCCACCGAACACTGACATGGATTACAGGACGTGTAACGTGCGTATTTGATCTTCTGCGTGCGTATACAGATGAAGGGTGGTTAAAGCGGCAGGTCGTTACATGTGTTGACCTGGGAGATTGGAAAAAATGTCCACTCTCAATCCACCAGCTGCGACGGGTATCGAACTCAGGAAACACGGGAGAGAATCCAGCACTCTGACCATTTGACCACCGCACATGCGAGACCTAGAGTCTCATCAGGGTTATTTATCTTATTGTTTATATATCTATCTATTCATTCATTTATCTATTTATTTTCAAGATGGGTTAGAGTTAGAAACTAGAAAACTAGAATCGCGAAAAATAAAAGCATTATTTACTTCACTGAACCGCCTGTCAGAATGTTGTCCAGTTTGACTTCACCAAACCCACAGGTTTGTGTAACTCCCGGGTCTGAAGCCAGTTGCATTGCTTGGTTCTAACTTTTTGACAGTTACACGTGACTAAATGCCTACGTTGACCGAACTACGCCATTGGTCAGTTCCATACTACACACAGTTAGTAGCGGGTTACGACCATACTAGGCTCTTCCGTCCGAGCAATGCAACTAGCTCCTGGTCACTATAATATAGACTCCAGGCCATACACAGGAGTAGGTGATTTTTGTACGGCGTAACTGCGGACTTACATTAGGCCAAAGACTCAGCTTACATCACAGATTGACAGAAGTTTACAGTTGGGCCAATAGCAAGGTGAGAGCTGTATTACCAATGGTTTCTCTATTGCGACGGGAAATTATTTACAGCTTAGTTTTTTGTGAAGGACTATGACTCTCAAACCAGGAGGCAAAATTGCATTGGCTCTTAATGCTGCAGCCTTGGGGGCTAGTTGGCCTTTGTGAGCCAGACTGTCCGAAAACCCTCTTGGCCGAGAGAGTTGGGATGTAACTTGGGCAAGACACTCTCCACTATAATCAAATTCTAGCCCAGATAGTCGGGAGAGCAGTTACCTCCTCTGCTGTTCTGATGGTCATAGTCGAACACGACTGACTGTCATATACAACTACGCACTTTAGAGAACAGTTATTTGTGCATCGGGTATCCTGAAAATTGAGACTCTACACGTGGAGCTGGACAGCAAACGATAGGCATGGAGACTGAACCACCAACCCTGTGACAACTGTGACATGTGGACAACTGTGGCCTGCCATCACTGTGGACAACTGTGGAATGTGGACAACTGTGTCCTGCCATCACTGTGGACAACTGTGGAATGTGGACAACTGTGTTCTGCCATCACTGTGGACAACTGTGGCATGTGGACAACTGTGGCCTGCCCTCACTGTGGACAACT
>NC_134888.1:14148731-14151231 GCF_041734735.1 Babylonia areolata | reverse complement strand
CTCTCCCCCCTCCCCTCCCCTCTTTTCTTTGGTATCCTTCACCATTTTCTCTCTCCCCCCCCCCCTCCCCTCTTTTCTTTGGTATCCTTCACCATTCTCTCTCCCCCCCTCCCCTCCCCTCTTTTCTTTTGTATCCTTCACCATTTCTCTCTCCCCCCCCCCTCCCCTCTTTTCTTTGGTATCCTTCACCATTTCTCTCTCCCCCTCCCCTCCCCTCTTTTCTTTTGTATCCTTCACCATTTCTCTCCCCCCCTCCCCTCCCCTCTTTTCTTTTGTATCCTTCACCATTTCTCTCTCCCCCTCCCCTTGCCTCTTTTCTTTGCCACCTGTCCTTCCCACTCTCCCCCACACCCCCCTCATGACATTCTCAGACTCTTTCCAGAAATTTATGACAACCGTGGTTGTGTTCCCAGTCTTAACTGTCATGATTAATTAATGACAACAAACACAACTACTACTAATCTTCTTCGTTATCATTATCATCATTATCATTATGATCCGCTTTACTTCCTTGACAAAAGGGCCCAGAGCGCTAACAATGAACATCAATAGGGGGGCGGGGGTGGGGGTGGGGTGGCTATAGGAGGTGGGAGATGGGGAATAGTTACAAAAAAATTAACATCACAGGACACTATAATGAAGACTTATGAACAAGACACAATGAATGAGTCAATGACAAAAAGGACACACACACACACACACACACACACACACACACACACACACACACACATCAAATTTATTTAATTCAATTGTGACCTCAGTTCCATTCAAATCCAGGGAGCACGTTTAATTTCATGTGTTTTTTTTCTCCTTCATCTTTTTTTTTTCTTTTATAGATATTTTTTTTTTTTATATTTCTAGTATGTAACTTTTTTCGTGAAAGTTCTTTGTGCTAGATTTTTTCATTGCAACACTTCCCCCATCTATACCCCTAGCCCCCGGAAAAAGTGAATACCCCCCATCCCCCCAAAGAAAAGAAAAAAAAAGAAAAAAAAAAGCCAAGGAAAAAAACAACCCAAAACAAAAACAAACACAGAAACCCAAAAGCCTATTCATGCACTTTTTTTTCCTCTTTTTTTTTTTGTCTGCATGTTTTCGAATTGCTGGAATTTTTGTTCTTTTTTTTTGTTCTTTTTTGGTATTCCTTTATGAACAGCAAGTGCTTACACGTGTAATAGCCGAAAATTACAGTTGGTGCTGTCTTGGGAATGCTGAAACAAAATCAACATTACTGAACAGTACTACAACGACTCCACAGCAATGCGGATTTTTTTTTTTTTTATCTGGGGCAGACATCTTTGTACTTTAACCAGCAGCGGCAACAACAACAACAACAACAACAACAGCAGCAACAACAACAACAGCAGCAACAACAACAACAACAACAACAGCAGCAACAACAACAACAGCAGCAACAACAGCAGTAACAACAACAACAGCAGCAACAACAGCAGCAACGACGACAACAGCAACAACATCGACAACAGCAACAACAACGACAACAAAAACGACAACAACAGCAGCAACAACAATAACAACGACAACGACGACAAAAACAACGACAACGACGACAACAACAACAACAACAGTAACAATAACAACAACAGCAACAACAACAACGACGACGACAACAACAGCAACAACAACAACAACAGTAACAACAACAACAACAGCAACAACAACAACAACAGCAACAACAACAACGACAACAACAACAACAACAGCAACAACAACGACAACAACAACAGCAATAAGCAACGACAACAACAACAACAACAGCAACAACAACGACAACAACAACAACGACGACAACAACAACAACAGCAACGACAACAACAACAACAACAACCCGTGATGTTGATGATGCAGGAATCTCTGAGGAGACGGAATAAGAAACTTGTATGATGTATCATATCTACTTGACACAGAATGCTGGAGAGATAAGTGTAAGGTGGAAAATGACCCCTATAGGCTTCATGCAGAAACAGTCAAACAAGCAACCGGAATATTTCGAAAGTCCTATATATGTTGGGTTTTTGGTGTGTGTGTGTGTGTGTGTGTGTGTGTGTGTGTGTGTGTGTGTGTGTGTGTGTGTGTGTGTGTGTGGTCCGAGGTCGGTGTCCTTGTAAATCCTTGATTACTTATATTCGAAAGGAGGATCTGATAGTCTGTAAAGTGTTCTGTTGGTGGAGACAAAGATATGACTTTTATTTTTGGTTGGCTGCGGGTGTGGCGAGAGTTTGGAGTGGGTGTGGGGTTCGGTGGTTGAAATGGTACTCAGGAGGGTGGGGTGGGGGCGGGGTGCGGGGATGGAGGAGGTCGAGAGGAGAAGGTGAAGTGGGTGTGGGGATGCTCTTGGTTTGGGGGGAGGGTGGGGGAGGTCAGGAGGGAGACAGGTGTCATGCATTAGAAATGGGATGCATGGTCTGTCCGGATATCATCACCATATTTCATGATTGGACCAGCAAAAGTCCTGAGAAATGAATGAGGTGTGAAT
>NC_134888.1:14128731-14136231 GCF_041734735.1 Babylonia areolata | reverse complement strand
TGTCGTGGATCGACGCTACACAGAAGAACTGTTCATGGGATTCCTCCAGGTCCGTTCGTGTTGTGTGTGTAAAAAGACGAAGAAGAAGAAGAAGAAGAAGAAGAAAGAATCTAAGCCTGGGTCTCTGCATAATCACTGGTTTCTTACCACAGGTGTGTTTTCGGTTTTCCTGTTCTTCTGAGCCACTCTGTTTGTGTTTGTGTGTTCTCTGCGTCTCCACGTCACACAGGACACTGTCTTTTTACCGCCCTCTAAAAGTCTCGCTTGCGGCCGGCACTGACAAACTAGAGTGGGGACAGAATGATGGTGGGTGTGTGACTACGAAGAATTGGATAGCATTGCATTGTGGTGGTGTGTGTCTATGGCCTTGGTTTGTTGTTGTTGTTGCTGTTACTGTTGTTGTTGTTGCTGCTGCTGCTGCTGCTGTTACTGTTGTTGTTGCTGTTACTGTTGTTGTTGTTGCTGCTGCTGTTACTGTTGTTGTTGTTACTGTTGTTGTTGCTGTTGTTGTTACTGTTGTTGTTGTTGTTACTGTTGCTGTTGTTGTTGCTGTTACCGTTGTTGCTGTTGTCACTGTTGTTGTTACTGTTGCTGTTACTGTTGTTGTTGTTACTGTTGCTGTTGTTGTTGCTGTTACTGTTGTTACTGTTGTTGTTATTGTTGTTGTTACTGTTGTTGTTGTTGTTACTGTTGTTGTTGTAGTTGTTACTGTTGTTGTTGTTGTTACTGTTGTTGTTACTGTTGTTGTTGTTGTTACTATTACTGTTGTTGTTGTTGTTACTGTTGTTGTTTTTGCTGTTGTTATTATTGTTACTGTTGTTGTTGCTCTTGTTACTGTTTTTGTTTTTGTTGTTGTTACTGTTGTTGCTGTTGCTCTTGTTACTGTTGTTGTTACTGTTGTTGTTGTTACTGTTGTTGTTTTTGCTGTTGTTACTGTTGTTGTTGTTGTGGTAGTGCTGTGTGGCGATATCCACAGTTTTTCCCCTCAGGACGGAATTAGTGTCCACAACAACTTGAAGGTGTGGACGTTCACTCCGCCTGTCACACCTGTAAACGAGTGGAGGATATTGCCGTTTGTTTTCTTTAAACATTTCTTCTTATCATTTTTCTGCTTTGGGCCGGGGAAGTTAGTATGCACACGTTCACACACTCACAGAAATCCCTTGCTAAAACACACTCGAAGAAACAGACAAGACACACAGACACACAGACGGAATTATGAGATTCATCACCTAATTTACTTTTTTTTTCCGATGGCCGACATGAATGACCGCGTGTGTGTGGCAAACACTGGTAATCACTTTTAATGCTCCGTGACAGGACTTCTGTGTGCTTAGCAAAATTACGCGAAGAGGAGACCACCTTGTTTCCACCAAACCAGTCGTCTCCCTTTAAGCTGGCTCACCACAGAGACTGCCCCTATCTCTGAGTCCTCGGGG
The DNA here is from genome assembly GCF_041734735.1 of Babylonia areolata. NCBI lineage: Eukaryota > Metazoa > Mollusca > Gastropoda > Neogastropoda > Buccinidae > Babylonia > Babylonia areolata. The sequence continues at coordinate 14,134,792 of NC_134888.1, read as the reverse complement.
ATCCACGCCGTGCTCTTGCATGGCTGGTCAATGCTTTTCGGGGCCAAGGTTTGTTCATTTGAAAATCTGCGAACGTGCTCAGTGACAAAATTCATCAGCCATGACAAACAAGGGGAAAAAAATGCGAAAGTAGAACCTGTGTTTGGAACAAGGTGATGACAGTGATGGTTTGTTTGATTTCGGCGTTGAATTCATTTTATGAAATTGCCGGGCAAACCTTCACCTCCACGGACATAGGGTATTGATTACAGAAACGCACGCAAACAAACAAACAAACAAACAAAAACAAAAACCAACAAAAAACCAAACCAAAACAAAACAAAGCAAACAAACCAACCAACCAAAACAAAAAGAAAAAGAAGAAAAACAGAATGCGAATGTGTCCATGTATCAAAATACTGTGTGGTGGGAAACTTGACATGGGAATACAACCAGCGGTGGTTATTGCATACGCGCGCGACGCGTACACACACACACACACACACACACACACACACACACACACAAAACAACGACAAAGACAGCATCTATACAAATGTCTGCTTAACTTCAAGTGTTTGCGGAATCTTTGTTTAAATCTTAAGGGTTTGTGAAATTGAAAAAATCTTCACTGAAGTTTTAATGAAATAATTATTTGCCTTACTTGAAGCGTCTGTGCCCATGTCATTACGTTCTCTCCTTCTCTTTTTCGCTCTCTGAGAAAGTGATCCGTGTTTGTTCGTGTCAGTGGAAACTGCGCTCACACTGACTGAATATGGGACACACACACACACACACACACACACACACACACACACACACACACACACACAAACAAACAAACAAAAAAGCTACAAGGTGGAAATGACCCATTTCTTAAAATAGAAACACCTCAGATCAGTATTTCACTCGCTATGTATCATTTTTGTGTTTTTTGCTCCCGAGATTTATCCTTCATTAACTTTAACTGGCCTCGGAAACGACAACCGGCGCCCTTAATTTAGCCACCCTGTCCAAACTGTGTGACACTGTTAGCCATTTTGTCCTCTCTCGGTGCAACATTTCAACACATCGCTTATCGCGTTCTTTCTCACCTCTTCTGCTGTAACTGTCTGTCTGTCTGTCTGTCTGTCTGTCTGTCTCTCTCACTTGTCTGGTTTCCCAGGTTCATTTCTTCACTTTCAATGCATACAAAACTCTGCTGCTCGGCTCATCCTCAGAAAAGAAGAAAGAAAAAAGAAAGAAAAAAAAAAGGATCTGAATACATCACTCCTTTCTTCCAGTTTCTCCATTGGTTCCTCGTCTTGTGCAGAATAAAGTGCAATGATAAGCACATTGTGTTATAAGTGCATGAACAAATCTCCCCTCTTCCTATCTCTGTGACTGCCTTCACCCTGTACACATCCTATCTCTATGACTGCCTTCACCCTGTACACATCCTATCTCTATGACTGCCTTCACCCTGTACACATCCTATCTCTATGACTGCCTTCACCCTGTACACATCCTATCTCTATGACTGCCTTCACCCTGTACACATCCTATCTCTATGACTGCCTTCACCATGTAACATCCTATCTCTATGACTGCCTTCACCATGTACACATCCTATCTCTATGACTGCCTTCACCCTGTACACACCCTATCTCTATGACTGCCTTCACCCTGTACACATCCTATCTCTATGACTGCCTTCACCCTGTACACATCCTATCTCTATGACTGCCTTCACCCTGTACACATCCTATCTCTATGACTGCCTTCACCCTGTACACATCCTATCTCTATGACTGCCTTCGCCCTGTACATATCCTATCTCTATGACTGCCTTCACCCTGTACACACCCTATCTCTATGACTGCATTCACCCTGTACACATCCTATCTCTATGACTGCATTCACCCTGTACACATCCTATCTCTATGACTGCCTTCACCCTGTACACATCCTATCTCTATGACTGCCTTCACCCTGTACACATCCTATCTCTATGACTGCCTTCACCCTGTACACATCCTATCTCTATGACTGCCTTCACCCTGTACACATCCTATCTCTATGACTGCCTTCACCCTGTACACATCCTATCTCTATGACTGCCTTCAGCATGTACACATCCTATCTCTATGACTGCCTTCACCCTGTACACATCCTATCTCTATGACTGCCTTCACCCTGTACACACCCCATCTCGTCCTCTTCGACCAGCTTCGGATTCACACTCTTTCCGATTTCCCATATTCAAACAGTCTAGAATAACACCTCTTTCTCTGCTTCAACACACTTTAGGTGAAGTGAGGTTCCCCCCCCCCCTCTCCGCCACCCCCCTCCCTGTGTTCTATTCAGTTGTTGAAGTGCACATACACTTAGAGACAGAAGACAACACAAAACACAACGCAACACACACACACACACACACACACACACACACACACACACACACACACATACATACAGAGGTGTCAGTTCACAAAAAACTCACAGGCACACGTACACACATACGTACGCAAGGAGGAGAGAGAGAGAGAGAGAGAGAGAGAGAGAGAGAGAGAGAGAGAATCGCAGTAGAAAGTCATAAAATCGATAAAAAAAAAGTTCTCTCTCTCTCTCTCTCTCTCTCTCTCTCCCCTTGTCAGTCTCTTTCTCTCTCTCTCTCTGTCTCCTTGTCAGTCTCTCTCTCTCTCTCTCTCTCTCTCTCTCTCTCTCTCTCTCTCTTTCTCCTTTGTGCGTTCGTATGTGTGTACGTGTGCCTGTGAGTATGCCTGAACTGACACCTGTGTGGATGCAAGCTACAGACTGGTGAACATTCCCCTGAACACAGAACAATTCATCACTCATGTGATGGGTCAGAGGCCTGACATTAAAATACTTTTGATTTTTGACTTTGACTTTGTCTCTATATTGATGTCATTCACAGAGGAAAGTCGTAAGATCGAAGTCCTCCCCCTTCACCCCCCCCCTCCCACTCTCTCTCTCTCTTTCTCTTTCTGTTTTAATACCAGTCTGACATAGTCAGGAGGGACACTTTGGAACTCCGTACCAGAATATATTAAAGATAAAAGCATCATCAGGTCATCGAAATCAGCCTACAAAACTTTCCTTTTTAAGAACCTAACTTTACAGGTAACTCAACGTGATATCTGAATTGTTCTTTACATGTCAGTAATGTTTTTTTGTTTTTTTTTCTGAAAGTGTTTGGTTGTCTTACTGTCCATTTTTTCCGTATGTGAGTAGTATATAATGCCTGACGTTTTCCTTTTTCTCTCTCTCTTTTCTTTCTCTCCCCCCCCCCTTCCTTTTGTAACTCCCCCCCCCCCGCCCCCAACTGCCTGAGTGTGGATGTGATCTTACTAGTGGTCTGTGGATTATCTCCCTTTTCCTTTTTTGTTGTTGTCGATTTAGTACTTTGATTTTTTCGTATACCTGACATTTGGATTCTTTTTCTCGTATACTTTATAGTTGCTCTCTCTCTCTCTCTTTGTGTGTGTGTGTGTGTGTGTGTGTGTGTGTGTGTGTGTGTGTGTGTGTGTGTGTGTGTGAGAGAGAGAGAGAGAGAGAGAGAGAGAGATCTTCAGTTTAACGTCTAATCACTAGAAGTGTTAATAGACGGAAAGAAGAGAGGTAGTATGTCAAAGAGAGGGAATGCTTGTGAATATTATTGAAGGAAAGTGTTAATGTATGTTTTAGAGGAAATGAGAATAAGTCTATCATAGGAAATAAAAAGTTTAAAGAGATAGTGGTGTGCAATAAATGGAGTATTATAGGGGGGAACGTTGGTATATGCATACCAACAAATATAACTTACAACATCAACAAGTATTAACTTACAACAATGTAAATATAAATAACGACATTACTTAGAATACATCAAAGGAGGATACCAACTGGACTGGAGTTTAAAATTTCCAAAACGATTCTAAACAATGAATAATCATTCAATATCTCTTCAGTGGCTAATGAGACATCGGTAGAAAAGAGATCAACTACAGCTTTTGGTGTTAACTGTCTTATGCTTGGACAGTGGATGTGTAGATGGCTTACAGTTTTGCTTACCGCACATACATTTCATATTATCAGAAAATGTTATACGAAAGGCATTTAAACGAATTCTATACATAAGACTTCTAATTTGTCTCGAATATGCTGTAGGTATCAAATCTAGAAAATATCTGGGATTAGCCTCATTTTTTGTGCTTACACGATATTAGTAATAATGATTATTTGAATCTATAAGCAATTTCTTACATCGATTTCTGGATACATTTTCTAATTTACTAAAGCATTCATGTATATCTAATTGGACGTTGAGTTTTATTGCGCCTTCGAAATTACGTGCTGCTCTTCTAGCGGCTTGGTCTACCCATTCATCTGAAGATATTCCACAGTGCGAAGGTACCCAGCAGAAAGTTATATTGATGCCCTGTTTTGTGAATTGAAGAATGATGTGTGTGTGTGTGTGTGTGTGTGTGTGTGTGTGTGTGTTGTGTTTAGTTGTTTTTTATGCCCGGAGTTTGGTGGCAAAAAGCATGTAAATTGCTAATCTCATTTCCCGGGTTAGATACAATTTCGTTTCGTTTCGCATTGGTTCTCGCTTGATTGCTCGCTGTTCACCCCCACCCCCACCCCCCGCCACCCCCCGCGTCCCCTCCCCTGTCCCTCTTTCACTCCATCCGAGTGATTGTTTAGGCTTTTTGCTGTTCCGTATAACAAGTAGTTCATGAACGAAACCTCTTGTTTTTTTCCTTCTCACTCGCCCATTCCTTCGCTGTCTGTCTGTCTGTCTGTGTCTATCTTGATATTAATCACAGTGGAAAGTCGTAAAAACAAAGCTCTCTGTCTGTCTGTCACTCCTTCCCTCTCTCTCGGAGTCTCTCTCTCTCTCTCTCTCGCTCTCTCTCTGTGTCTGTCTCTGTTTCTATGTGGATCTCAACCACAGTGGAAAGTCGTAAAATCACATCTCTCTCTGTCTCTGGGAGCTGAGCTGTTCTCACGAACTGGGTGGACGTCTTTTCAAGACAGTGTTGTTTAACACGATCGTGTAATTTATTTATTGTCGTGTGTAAACAAAGTTATTCTGCACATTTTGGTGTAAAATTCGTTGCGTCTGAAACAAAACATTCGAGCAATATTCCGCAGTGTGATCCAGAGTACCCTTCCTACAGTACACATGCACCGAAGAGACAGCTCACGGATTGAAGTTGCAGTGCGACTGTTGTGTCTGTTCGGGTTGTGTACAGTGGACATCATTCCCCGGCATGTGAACTGTGTTGTGTGTGCCAGTGGAGTATTCATAATTCATTATGATCTGTGCTGTGTGATGCAATGTAAACATTACATTTTGAAATTATACTCAATACATAAAAAGCTTGTGTGTTTTACTCTCAGTGTACAGGGCTTTCACTATGTTCATTCGCCCAAGTGGTCCTTTTCGGAAAATACTAAAATCAATACGACGAGTGGACTTTATAGATCTATTGGCTGAGCCCTCAGGTCATGGGCAAAAATCAATTGCGTACACATATTTATACACATTCAAAGCGCGTGCTCATATTCTTCGCGAACGCGAACAACGCCATTTTGTTTCAAGTTGTTGACCTGCCTGTTCAATCCTATATTCAATCGACAATACACGATAACATGTGATGGAAAGTTGGAGAAGGAGACCGTTAAATATTTATTCAGAGACAGATTTGTGAACGCCTCATCACTTACTGGATTATGCCCCAAACTGCCATAAAAGTATCCACAGAATCAGTCGGAATTCACAGTTAAAAATAATAAACCATGAGAGTTAATACCCTTGAATTGATGAAACGAAAAATTTCCAGTCTTAACTTTTCTCAAAATGAAGTCCTTTTCACTTCATACGACGTTTAGAAGTACTTGTACTTGGCTCTACATGTTATTAGTTTAACAAAATACTCAATTTTCATATCAACTTTAAAACTATAAAACTAGAATGAACATAAAAGAGAAATTGAATCCACCGTGTCAACCGAGTGAAACTAAACTTGGACATCTATCTAGATCCAGAGAAAACGGCTAAATGTTCCAGTGTGATTGCAGCGATAGTCACGTTTCC
>NC_134888.1:14081231-14123731 GCF_041734735.1 Babylonia areolata | reverse complement strand
TTCATTTCCCCACAAGTGTATAGTGTTGTAATTAGACAGACGCAAATTTAAGGCGCACGTTTAGAGAGAGAGAGTGTGTGTGTGTGTGTGTGCGCGCGCGTGTGTGTCTGTTTGTATGGAACGAATATATATATATGTATATATATATATAGAGAGAGATATATATATCTGTGTGTGTGTGTGTGTGTGTGTGTGTGTGTGTGTGTGTGTGTGTGTGTGTGTGTGTGTGTGTGTGTGTGTTGAAAGTGCTGCTGGAATACGTTGATTGTTAATCATCAACACTGCAGATGGTGTGTGTCTTCCGGACACAATTGACGCCTTGTTGCTTCAGGGATTGTGGACTCCAGGCCTCCCATGCACACTTCAATCTATTTGTATCTCCACGTCGTTGTTAACAATCCAGTCCTTACTGTTCACCTAAGAAACACACAAACACACACACGCGCGCGCGCACACACACACGCATACGCACACACATACATACACACGCACGCACGCACACACACGCACGCGCGCGCGCGCGCGCGCACACACACACACACACACACACACGCACACATACACATACACACACACGCATGCGCTTCATTCGTCACATCAAACTGCCCATACATCACACACACACACACACACACACACACACACACACATTTCCTCTGCGTATCATTTATTCCATCTTTTTTCGTTTTCTTATGTTGTTTTTCGAGCAAGCAAAAACAACAACCTGACATTGTCAGCGTGTGGTGGTGAACACCTGAAATTCATTCCACCCCTCCTTTAAAAAAATCAACAAACAAACAAACAAAAAAAAAAACTTCAATTGTTAAACCTCCCCCAAAACCAGTCTCTCGCCGTTCCTCTACCACCCGGTAGGATTGAACTCCAAGGGGCGGCGTTTCGGCTTCAGCTCTTTGGGTAGTCGCTGCAACACCTTCCGCAAACTCTCCCGCTTCTTGTCCCTCCACTCTGGAGACGCCGACGCCGACCCCACCTCAGGAGGCTTCTGGGCAAGTTCCGGTAAAACGACCTCCAGTGGTCTCGCCGCTGTCAGCTTGTCGAGAACTTCCCGTAAGACATTCTGCACGGCGTGCTCGTCTGCTGCCGCGGCCCGCTTCCGACGCCATCCAGTGGGGTTGAATTTTGGTAGGCGACGTTTGAAGGATTCCGGTTCGGAGAGTTGGTGTTGTTGAAGGCGTCGTTTGGATGTGGGGGGGTGCTGGTGGTCAGGAGGAGTGGGTAGAAGGGCGTGTTGTGATTCCTCGGCGACGCCCCTGTCGGCAGGTTGGGGGGTGACCTTGACGCCGTGGTTCTCGGAGAGGAGCTTGAGCACCGCCGCCAACAAGGCCTCGGCCTCTCTCCCCACGGGACCCGAGAGAACCCGGAAGAACTGCTCCACAAAGTCACCGGGGCATCCCTCACCACCTCTGTCTCTGTGGTCCCTCCCAGCAGGAAGGAAGCCCTCTGCGGACCGCGCAGAGCGCTGATTGGCTGTCGGGACAGCGGAGGAAGCGGAGGTGACGGATGTACCGGAAGGTAAGGTGGCGCCCTCTGATGAAGTCAGTGACGTCAAAAGGGAGAGGATGACGAAAGCGGCGCATTTCCGTGACAAGCTGCCTGGCTGTGGCATCACGCTTCACTGAATGGATGAGGGCTGTTGTGCTGAAGACAGAACAATGACATCTTGTTAGTCAATGTCACCAACATGACTCGTTTCTTTGAGGTAAACCCGTCCCTGCCCTAACCTCCCTACCTACCCCCCCTCCCCTTCACACACACACCTCAAACACATCCCACTTCAAGAAGATTACAGAATTAATGAGACTGAAATACTTAAATGCTGACAACCAAATCTCCAATACCTTTCGATGAAAAATGGACAGTTCTGAAACGAGGACTGTTTCCTGATTATCGACAGGTCTGTGTCAGCCTAAAAACTGAATCACGCTTTACGACTACATTTCAGAACACCTCCAGCTGGATGGTTGCAGTAAATCACAGCAATCCACTCACGATAATTATCTTGTTAAAAATAAAAAGAAGAAACAAATGAGGAGTGAAGGTTCATTTAAACCTCTCCCTGACCCTTTCTGCCTTATTTAACAAGTCCCATTATTCGTCTGTGGAGGGTCTCTTTTTCACGAGATGGAGAACACACGCATCTCCCCAGACATCAAGATCATCTTCAAACATAATTTCGCTGTTTTATTAATGAAAAAAAAAGAAAAGAAAAGAAAAAAAGTTTCCGTTTACTTTCTTGACTTCTGTACCTGTCTGTGTTTACTTGTATTTCCTTGAAGGGTGTTGATCAACCATTTCGAGATTCCCTGGATCAAAAGCAAAGAAAGAAGAGAGAGAGAGAGAAAGAAAGAAAGAAAGAAAGAAAGAAAGTAAGAAACGAATCAAAACAAACAAAAAAAACCCAACAACGATGCAGAGACGTTGAAGAAGCCTTCGTGACTAGAGGGTAAAAAAAAAAAAAAAAAAAAAAAGGAGACAATTTCGGCAAGATGTGTGTCCTTCGCTCAGGGAGAAAGACGCGACATTTGCCCAAGATGTCTTACAATTAAAAATTGTTTATACTGAAACCTGCAGCGTTCTTCCTCAATTTATAACTTAACCGCTTTCTTCTTCGTAGTTGACAGGCCGGCAGAACCTTTGTCGGGATTCCTTCAGCAAACCAAGGCTGACTGGAAATAGACCTCTGGGGCATGTTGCCGAGTTTCCCCTTTTTTTCCTGGATAGACTGAAGGAAGAAAAAAAAGACAGAAAAAGAAAGAAAAGAGAGTGGATAGAGTGAGGGGACGGGACTGAAGTGGATAAAAGAAGAATTCGTTCAGTTCGAAAAGATCAGGCATTGTCGAGTTGTGTGTGTGTGTGTGTGTGTGTGTGTGCGTGCGTGCGTTTTAGCGTGTGCATGCGTTTTAGTGTGTGTGTATGTGAGTGTGCGCGTGTGTGCGTACATGCGTGCGTGCGTGCGCGCGCGGGAGGGCGAGTGTGTCGGTGGGAGTGAGGTTTTAGCAGTGCTGAATGTTCATGTCGGGCAGAAAAAAGAAAAAAAGAGGGACAGAGAGACAGAGTGTAACAGAAACAGGGGAGGAACAGTGGCAGACAGGGTGATGAAGGGGGCGGGGGACGGGGCGAGGGTTTGTAAAAAAAAAAAATCGTCTATGAATGTGTTGAACAAATCTGGACGATGAGGACATTATCAAAATGTTTCAGTACCGTCTTTTGGCGAGGCCCAAGGTTCAGTGCACCTCGTGTGTGTGTGTGTGTGTGTGTGTGTGTGTGTGTGTGTGTGTGTGTGTGTGTGTGTGTGTGTGTGTGTGTGTGTGTGTGTGTGTGTGTACTAACCTATCACTTGCTCTTCTTATTTTTGAAGCAGCAGATATGATGTAGCGTATATGGATCAGTCCACACGCTTTGATACCTGGAGATGGAATAACCCAGTGTTCGAGTGTGTGTGTGTGTGTGTGTGTGTGTGTGTGTGTGTGTGTGTGTGTGTGTGTGTGGTTGTCCATGGTAAACTTTAACAAATTCATTTTCTCTAGAAATACTTTGTCTGCCAATACAAAATTTGGATTAAAACATAGTGAAAAGAAATCTTTATAGTCATACCAATAATAGGTTGTAAGCCTTCAACATTTAGCCGTATTTCCGGACCATGAATGATTTATTTCGTTAAGGCTTCGGATCCAGAAAACTAATTGGTCTCTTCCCAGTTAATCGCCTGAGCGTTTGCTTGGCTTTGGTGACGGCACTACACAGAACACACAAAATGACACTAACTACACCATCGACATATTTACGGCATATAGTTACTTTAAAGTGGATATTGAATCAGTTAGAATGAACATAATAAAAACGGAATCGATAGCACCTCTGAATTTCGGTAGCGTACACCAGTGCGCGCAGATCTGAAAAACAACAAGAAACAACATCAACAATAAAAACAAAACAACAACAACAACAACAACGGCAACATATTGGGATGTGCCTGAGACGATGACAACGTCTTCTTTACGGCGAACTATAAAAACACTTGAATGATCCAGAGACGTCAAATTAACCTGGTTTAAACGATGTTATCATTTTGATTACAGCAATTAATCTATCGCGCTAAACACACACACACACACACACACACACACACACACACACACACACACACACACACACACACAAACACGCACGCACACACACACACACACACACACACACACACACACACACACACACACACACACACACACACACAAACACGCACGTGTTAGAGTTGGACAATGTGACCTTCATCCTGTTCATGCCAGCTGCCAGGTGTTGGCATCTGTCAATCAGTGTCAGTCTAAAGATAGCCTGTCTGGGTAAAGTCTATTGATTTTTTTAATAGGTTGCTGGCGACGTGACCTCGAGGCAGACACCAAGAAGATGGGGCACACCTGGAGATAATTAGAAAGGGCAGCCCAGGACAGAGGACTTGCGGACTGCTGTGAGCGGCCTATACTCCAGGGGGAGTGATGGGCATAACTAACTCACTCCACCCCTTGCCTGGAAATTCCTTTCTCCTTTCTCCTTGAAACAGTTTTCAATGGTAACCTTATCACTTCACTCAAAGGCATGGGTGATCCTTCCAAACTGAAACTTTGGACAGAACTGATTTTGGATACAGACGACAATAAAAAAAAATAAAAAATCAATAGACTTGACACCCAGACAGGCTATTTTTAGACTGACACTGATTGACAGATGCCAACACCTGGAAACTGGCATGAACATGGTGAAGGTCACATTGCACAGCTCTGATATTGGATTTTTTGACATGCTGTTTTCAATTTGATAATACTCGCATAATTTGCGTCCGAACTTTTAGATATTTTGCAGACTTGTTGATGATACACTAAGGTTACTGTGTGAACATTTTCAATGAATTTTGTTTCTCTATCACTGAGAAAAAACTTATCAAAAAGCGGTTCACTTTTTGGGGAGACACCCGATGTATGAGAGAAGGAAATCATATAAAACACATAGAACGGAAATGGATAGATAAAAATAAGATAAAATAAAATAAAATGAAATGAAACAAAGCAAAATAAAATTAAATCAAATACGAAGTTGACAGCATCTGTACTGCAAGCAGCAATGTCCGTAGCTTTAGGCTTTGAACGGGGCCAGAACAGCACTTCACCTGCCCAGTTTATGACGACGTCGACATGTTGCAGTCAATCATTGTCGGGAAATTGATGAATTTCCTCAACATGTTAAAAGGAAAGAAACATTCTGCTCTTAACCGTCAATCAATACATCAAACGGCCGAAACCGTCGGCATTTTTCTTCAAGTTGCTTGACAGAGATGACAAAGCTTTTCAGGACTGTTTAAAACAATGTAATAAGGTAAATACATGTCGCGCACAGTTTTGTATGGAGCACTTATACCCTGTTTACAGAACGCAATGTATTAAATGTACTTTGAATGTTTATTTTAAAAAAATCACTGATTGGTTTTCTTTTCTTTCTCAGTTGAGATCAGATTGACATTGACATTATCGAGATGTAGTTCTTTTCATTCTCAGTTGAGATCAGATTGACATTGACATTTTCGAGATGAAGTGACGAAGCGAGTATCACGTGTCATAAACAGAAGACATAAGTTATGCTGCATGTCCTCAAAGGCAGGGCCCTCTGAAAGATTTTTTTTCTTGTTTTCATCTGTTGCCCAGTCATCCGAACCGTTTCGGTGACGAAGATCAAATATATAAATCAAAAGACATCACGGCGCAATAGCCGAGTGGTTAAAGCGTTGGACTTTCAATCTGAGGGTCTCGGGTTCGAGCCTTGATGACGGCGCCTGGTGGGTAAAGGGTGGAGATTTTTCTGATCTCCCAGGTCAACGTATGTGCAGACCTGCTAGTGCCTGAACCCCCTTCGCGTGTATACGCAAGCAGAAGACCAAATACTCACGTTAAAGATCCTATAATCCATGTCACCGTTCGGAGGGTTATGGAAACAAGAACATACCCAGCATGCGCACCCCCGAAAACGGAGAATGGCTGCCTACATGGCAGGGTAAATAAACAAAACGGTCATACACGTAAAATGTTACATGTCTGTCTGAGTGTGTATGTGAGTGTGCCTGAAATCTGATTGAATGACATTGGAAACGAATGATGAGCGCCCAATAGCAGCCGTCAGTCGGCTCTGCCCAGGTAGGCAGCCTGTTGTGCAAATAACCTTGTGTTTGTAAAGCGCTTAGAGCTTGGTCTCCGACCGAGGATAGGCGCTACATAAGTATCCATATCAATCAATCAATCATTCAATCAATCAATCAATCAGTCAATCAGTCAATCAATCAGTCAATCAATCAGTCATGTGATCAGCCCATGTATCCATCCACAGTCCTTTCATCCATCGTAAACCTACGACTGTGGCATCTCGTAACAATACCGAAAGCTTCCCAAATAACACCGTTGAAGTACAGCATTGCAGAAATGGCCATATCTAGGTTGCTGAAGTTTTAAATCCCTGCAATAATTTGTGCAGTGAATTAGTAGGAAGCCCACGTGAGTGGCAAAATGTTGGCATTGTTTTATATTTTGCTGGTTAATTTTTTTTTTAATGCCTTGGCTGTTGATGTGGGCATTGTAATTAACCCCACAAAGTCACTCATAGGTTTTGCCTGTTTCAAGTTTCTGGTTTGTTTGTTTGTTTGTTTGTTTTTGTAGGGTTCACACACACACACACACACACACACACACACACACACACACACACACACACATGCACACCACACACAAACGCACGCACGCACGCACTGTTTACACAAACACACGCTCGCGCGCACACACGAACGCACGCACGCACGTGCGCACAACTGAGAGAGGGTTTTTAACCCTGTGAATGATTGCTTCGTTCTACGGTTTTACAATATACTTCGAAACGCGGAAGCCTTAGAAATCTTTGCGAACTTTAAGCATTTCTGGGTTTTTAGGTTTGGGTTTTTTCCCCAGTTCTGGCAGACTTTCAGAGAAAAAAATCAGCATCTTCCTCCATGTACGTGCTTTCTTCGTAGCAATACATCATTAACCTCAATCAGATATTTGAGACATGACTCACTCACATTATCTGTGCTCCACATCCTTTCTCTCTCTCTGTTTATCTGTCTGTCTGTCTGTCTCAGTCTCTGGTTTTCTTCACACAGACACACACACACACCCAGAGACAGACAGACAGACAGACACACACACACACACACATCTCTCTCTCTCTCTCTCTCTCTCTCTATATATATATATATATACACTGAGCCACACACGGACACAGACGCAAACACACAGACACACAGACACAGATACAGAGACACACACAGACACACAGACAGATATACACGGACACACACAGACACACAACCACACACGGACGGACACACACACACACACACACACACACACACACACACACACACACACACACACACACACACACACACAGAGCAATAACCGAATGAATGAATAAATGAATGAGAAAACCGATCGCCTTGACAAGCAATCAATGACTCATTTGACGAAAGAAACTACAAACACAGAGTTATTGAAATAAATGATTTTAAGATCGAGAAAACACGGCAAATTTGTTGTTGTTGTTGCAAGGATTGATCTTCTTCTTCTTCTTCTTCTGCGTCCATAGGCTACAACCCCCACGTTCATTCGTACACGTACGAGTGGGTTTTTGCGTGCATGATATATATATATATATTTTTTTTTAGCTTGCCATGCAGGCAGTCCTATTCCGTATATTGGTGTTTCCACAAGTCACGGACTGCTAACATGGACTGAGGGACCTTTTAACGTGTCTTTGATCTTCTGCACGTGAACGCAACGAGAGATCAGTCGCTCGCAGGTCAGCACATCTGTTGGCGTGGGAGATCGGAAAAATGTCAGCTCCTAACCCACCCGGCACCCGCCACCCGGCACCCGGCACCCGCCATTGGGACTGGAGCCCAGGATCCTGCGATGAAAAGGTGAAACGCTCCAAGCACTCGGCTACTGAGCTCATCACATTGAGGATTCCTTGGAGCGGAACACCTTTGCAGGGATGTGTATGAGTACGCTGAGGGAAGACGATCAAGCAGTCAGAAAGCAGAACAACAACAACAACTTGTCACAAGCAGGACTGTGTATACCGTCTACTACGCCCGAAGAATAATTAAAATGCGATATATCAGAAACAGACGTCACCCAAACAGGTCCGGACTATATTATTGAAGACGGGCGACCAGATGGCGTAATCGAATTCATAGTTATCGTTCTGCTACACCACCTCTAGAGGCAGACGCGATTCATGAACATGATGATTGTGATCGGAAGCTGGTGCATCACGTGACACTTTGATCTCTGGAGTTCTTACCCCTCCCCCCTCCCACCCCCACTACCCTTACCATCTTCCTCCCCCGCCCCATCCTTTCCGTTCACACTGTCGAATGGAAAGACTGACTCCTCTGACTCGATTCTCTGGTAAGACTTTCTGATTTATCTTCCCCACGTGTTTGTGCCCTCACGTAGAGTCTCTCTGGTGGTCGGGGGACTGGAGTGTCCCTTTGCCCTGGACAGCTATACCGGCGGGAGCTTCGTTTCCTTGTAGGGCCACCCGAGCCGAAAAGGTTGAAACATAGAGAGCAGTCAGATATCAATCCACTGGTCCTCAGGTTGGGTGTTGGGATTAAAGGGTCAGCTCCCATATCCCGCAAAAGGTTGATTTATCACAGGAAAAGAAAAAAAAGAGAGACCCCTACCATGGAAGAGAACGACCTCAGCTTTCTCAGGGGCCTATGATGTCGTGTGGTTAGAGCCGGAAGTCGTCGAAGACTGAGCACCGTTCCTCTGACCAGGAACCCATCACGGGGACACGGAATGCCAGGACCATGATCCAGAGAGGGAAGACAGCAAAATTAGCGGCAGAAATTTGGATGTACACCACCATCCTTCCAGGAATCATTGAGGCCAACTGGACTCAGTCAGGACAGAAGAGACTGACAGGTGGAGAGATGCTGCTGAACCCAGGTCATGAGGAAGAAGAAGAAGAAGGTGACCCTCATACTGAAGAAGTAACACTAATACTATCGCGACCGACACAAGGAGCACTTATAGGTTGACTGTCCCACGGACCAAGAATCATCACAAAAGCTTTTCGGAACCAAGAAAAACAAAATAAATCTTCCATCACAGGTGCCAAAATAAAGAAGGAGACAGCAAGATGAGGCAACATGCAACATGGAGACATACATATGTGACAGATTCAATGAGGCATCATGCAACATGGAGACATACACACGTGACAGATTCAATGAGGCAACATACAACATGGAGACATACACACGTGACAGATTCAATGAGGCAACATGCAACATGGAGACATACACATGTGACAGATTCAATGAGGCAGCATGCAGCATGGAGACATACACATGTGACAGATTCAATGAGGCAACATGCAACATGGAGACACACAATTGGCAGATTCAATAAGGCAACATGCAACATGGAGACACACAATTGGCAGATTCAATGAGGCAACATGCAACATGGAGACACACAATTGGCAGATTCAATGAGGCAACATGCAACATGGAGACACACAATTGGCAGATTCAATGAGGCAACATGCAACATGGAGACAAACACACGTGACAGATTCAATAAGGCAACATGCAACATGGATACACACAATTGGCAGATTCAATGAGGCAACATGCAACATGGAGACAAACACACGTGACAGATTCAATGAGGCAACATGCAACATGGAGACACACAATTGGCAGATTCAATGAGGCAACATGCAACATGGAGACAAACACACGTGACAGATTCAATGAGGCAACATGCAACATGGAGACACACAATTGGCAGATTCAATGAGGCAACATGCAACATGGAGACAAACACACGTGACAGATTCAATGAGGCAACATGCAACATGGAGACACACAATTGGCAGATTCAATGAGGTATCATGCAACATAGAGACATACACATGTGACAGATTCAATGAGGCAACATGCAGCATGGAGACATACACATGTGACAGATTCAATGAGACAACATGCAACATGGAGACATACACATGTGACAGATTCAATGAGACAACATGCAACATGGAGACATACACACGTGACAGATTCACTGAGGCATCATGCAACATGGAGACAAACACACGTGACAGATTCAATGAGGCAACATGCAACATGGAGACACACAATTGGCAGATTCAATGAGGCAACATGCAACATGGAGACATACACACGTGACAGATTCAATGAGGCATCATGCAACATGGAGACATACACATGTGACAGATTCAATGATTCAAAGATTCAAAATGCAGATGGAAATAGGAAGAAGAGAAGGCGAAAACAGAGAAAGACATAATTTGCAAGGAATGTAGTATGGGAACTGATGGGGATGAATTTCATTTTGTTTTAGAATGTCCTGAAAATACTGTAATTCGAAATAAACTGATACCACATAAACATGACTCACACATGTCAGTGTTCGGTTTATGCAATTTATTCAGTGCTGGGAAGGAAAACACAACTTAATCTACGTAAATTCATGAAACTTGGAAATGGGTGTGTAACTCAACTTACATCTAAAACATACTTGTCAGTGTGTTTAAGATTGATTTGTTTTGTTGCAAATCATTATAATTAGTGCCTCGCTCGTGTGTGTGTGTGTGTGTGTGTGTGTGTGTGTGTGTGTGTGTGTGTGTGTGTGTGTGTGTGTGTGTGTGTGTGCGTGCGTTTTGGCGTGTTTCGGAGACACCGTTGGACTGAAGTTGTGATTCAGTGAGTATGTGTTGTTAATGTATCCTCCATACCCCAAAATGGGCAAAAGGATTAAGTTTCTTTGAATCTGAAACCTTCTTTGAATCTTTGAGAAATAAAATCACGCTGACCATCATCCAGTGCTACTCGCCAACTAACGAGATCAGAAGAAGAATCCAAACCAGATCCTACAACCGACACCAGAACATCCTGGACAAGTGTCCAAGAAAGAGACATCGCCATCCTCCTCATGGGCGACTTCAGTGCCAAGACCAAGACTGGAGGAGATAACACTGGTGATGGAGAAGTGATTGGGGCACCTGGACTTGCTGATATGAGTGAGAAGGGAGACAGGTTCATAAACACCTGTGCCTTGAGCAAACTGTTCATTGGAGGCAATATTAGACCACACAGCAGGATTGATAAACCGACTGGGTGTCACCGGGCCATGTCACAAAACAACAACAACAACAACAAAATAAAACATGTATGCTTTAACAAGAAGTTCAGAAAATTACTTTAAAAAATGATCTCTGAAATCAAAAGGGTTGCAGTGCATAAAAATGTCAGCTTGTGTGAGGACCTCTAAGCAGTTTAAATATACGTAAGAATGTCAGTTTGTTTGTGGACCTCTAAGCAGTCTGAATGTACATAAAAATGTCAGCTTGTGTGAGGACCTCTAAGCAGTTTAAATATACGTAAGAATGTCAGTTTGTTTGTGGACCTCTAAGCAGTTTGGATGCACATAAAAATGTTAGCTTGCGTGATGACCTCTAAGCAGTTTAAATGAAATTCCAGTGTTTGTGTTTTATTTGACAATTTCAGGATGTGGATTATCTTTCTCGTGATTATAAAACCGAAACAAAGATTTCCAAATGCTAACTGAAAATCAAATAATGTGTATTTCTCTCCCTCCCTCTCTTTCTCATGCATGCATGCACACATCCACACACACATGCAAACACACACACACACACACATACACACACACACGCACACACACACACACGCATACACACACACATACACACACACGCACACGCACACACACACACACACACACACACACACACACACACACACACACACACACACACTGTAGACTGGACCCTTCCCACGTCTTCCCAGACCTACATCGATAAACCCAAGCATAATTATATGCCTATCTCATTCATTAGATCATGATGCTAATGATCATATGGTATGCAGTAAAGGTCAGGGAAATTTTAAGGAATTACCTTTTTTTTTAAAATGAGGTGTAGTCATTCAGTTCTGTATCTGTTCAATTTCTGTTCCCTGCCCTCTGCGTCTCTCTGTCTCTCTCTGTCTCTGTCTGTCTCTCTCTCTCTCTGCGTGTGCGTGTGCGTGATAGAGAGAGAGAGGGAGAGAGAGAGAGAGAGTGTGTGTGTGTGCATGTGTGTGTGTGTGTATGTGTGTGTTCTGTGGTTGTTTTTTTCTCCTATGTCTTTTATTAATACCATGCTTTTGCCCATGTGTGTGTGTGTGTGTGTGTGTGTGTGTGTGTGTGTGTGTGTGTGTGTGTGTGTGTGTGTGTGTGTGTGTGTGTGTGTGTGTGTGTGTGTTATTGTTACCATGTTAATGCCTTTATGTAGCATTGTGTTCGCATGCTATGACTTTAAGTAGCATTGTGTAATGCATGCAATGACATATATAATGTAGTATTGTGTAGTGTAGACACTATTTCAGGGCGGGGACTGGATGAAAAAAAGCGCGCCAGTGTTTATCTATTATCCTCGAAAAATAAAGAATTTGTCTTGCCTTGTCTTCTGTCTCTCTGTCTGTCTTTCTTTCTTCCTTTCTTTCTTTCATATTCCTTCTTTTCTTTCTCCTCTTTTCCTTTCTTTCTCCCGCTCCAGCTCTCCCTCCACCCCCTCCCTCCCCTCTATGCATGTCTAGTCTCTGCCTGTCTGTCTTTTTTTCTCTCTTTGTCCGGCTCTGTCTCTGTCTGTCTGTCCGTCTGTTTGTCTAACCCCCCTCTCTCTCTTGATCCCCCCCCTCTCTCTCTCGCTCTCTCTGTCAGACTTTGCAGACAGCTAAACGTTAAGACAACAGGGCAGATAGAATGAAGCAGAGAACTCGGCGTATCATGTAAAAACAAGGTTATCAGGCACGGGGCGGGGATTCGTTTGTTATCCCAGGGGAGTGAGGGTGGGGGTGGGGGTGGGGGTCTGGGGGGTGGAAGAGCACAAAGTGCTTTTCTTCAGAATCACGAGACCGGTGCGATGTATCTCAACATGCTGGTGTTTTGAGAACTACTGTACTGCCTGTGTTTTAAAACCAATTGATTTTTTTTTTCACAGAGATCACTTGATTGTAACACAAGATCGGTTGGTTACATTCTAAGATCAACATGTTTTATTTAAAGATCAAGTGGGTGCGCTTTAAAATCCATGGAGTGTATTTCAAGATTGACTGGGATTGTATGTCAAAGCTTAAAAAAGAAATCAAGATACGTTTTACACTAAGTTTTGAAGATTGTATTTTAAGATGGGTGTGTTGTAATTCAAGCTGATCACATGAGCAAGATCGGCTGTAGATGTGAAGGCAGTGACATAGACAGAAAAAAGGCAGATTAAGTTATGCATTTTTAATGAACATGGAGACATGATCTTATACTGTATTCTGTGTGAGGCAGGGAGCCAATGGAGAGATTGCAAGAGAGGACAGATAGGCTCAGAATATCCTTTCTTTTTGAGGATGAATCGGGCGGCAGAGGTTTGTGTGAAGGGAGTCAGTTCAGTTTCTCAAGAAAGCGTCACTGTGTTCGGACAAATACATATGCCCTACACCACATCTGCTAAGCAGATGCCTAACCAGCAGCGTAACCAAACGCGCTAAGTCAGGTCTTGAGGGAAAATAAAAATAAAATAAGCAAAATAAGATACAAAGGCAAAGAAATAGATAAGTAATTCAGATAATGAATAGATGAATTAGAATAGTAAAAAGAAAAAAGAGACAAATGACAAAAAAATTATACTGCTGCTACTGATGATAATAATAATGATGATGATAATAATGCTGATAATAATATAAATGTGAGTATTGGTATGAATATGAATAATATGAATATGAATAGTAATGATAAGACTATTAGTATTAGATAAATGAGTAAGTACACAATTAAGTGTAAACACACACACACACACACACGCACGGACACACATATTCCTATGAAGGGAGTGAATAGAAGGCAGTTCAGACGAACGAGAGTTACAGTTGTCGAGGCGAGGGGTAATGAGAGAAACGAGAGAGTTTAGATTAAACTCTTCCTGGACGCCGGATAACAAAAAAGGATAGTAAAATTATTTGTTCTTTTTTTCAGCCCTGTCCCATGACCTATCATTTCACGGAAAACCCGTCCACGTTTTTCCTTCTGATATCACACTAACTGACATTTTGCCCTGTCTCTCAGCAGTAGTAAAGAATCCTGCTCAAATTCCTGGAATTCTGACGCCAAACACGGATACGAACCCTAATCGTTTGGTCCTCAGCCCACGTCTCTATAAAAGTTTCACAGTTTTAAAAAGGAAACTCCGTCTACAACTTTCCGTATAACCCAACTGACAGACATACTGACAGACAGACAAACAAACAAAGCGGACCGAAGGCAAACCCCCTTGACGCGAAGCTAAACCACTCATTGTGTTCAAACAAAGTGCTCTTTTGAGGGACACCCCATAACTGCTCCGGGAAGCGCACGCAGACTTTTCTGTACAGGGTTGCAGCAAAATGTGTCTGAACTTTTTCCTGATGGACTTTCACTTTCAGTTAACTTGGGCTGGCTTCTTCGACTTCTTCTTGAAGGCTTTTTGTTTCAATTTCAATTTCTTTTAATGGGTATTACTACGGGTGGGCGACATCACCACCCCCTACCCCCACCCCCCACTTGCTGTGTCTCGGACTGGCAGGGCCGGAAGAAGCTCAGCAAAAGCAATAAGGACAGGACACGGGGCTGTCTTGAGTACTCTTCTGGATGGAGTTCGTGCTGATCCTTTAATTGTGCGTGTGCGTGAGTGTGTGTGTGTGTGTGGAGGGGTGGGTGGTGGGGGGTGGGGATGGGCGTGCGTGCGTGTGTGTGTGTGTGTGAGAGAGAGAGAGAGAGAGAGAGTGCGTGTGCGTGTGTGTGTGTGAGTGTGTGTGTGTATGTGTGTGCGTGTGTATGTGTGCGTGCGTGTGTCTGTGTGTGTGTGTGTGTGTGTGTGTGTGTGTGTGTGTGTGAGTGTGTGTGTGTGTGTGTGTGTGTGTGTGTGTGTGTGTGTGTGCGTGTGTGTGTGTAAAACAGAGCACACATTTAAGGGGGGCAATGTGACAAACCCGAAACGGGTAATGAGGAGCGATGGCCAAGCACCACCGCGGGATTCACACAACACAAACACTTGGAGGCGTAACTAACCAAAGAAATGAAACTTTATTCAACGATATGGTGAACAACACGACAACCCAACAACCTAACTTAGAGACCACGAAGATAAAAGACAGAAAATATAAAAGGAAGAGGACAGAGTAAACGAAAGTCCAGGAATACAGAAAAGTAAAGACAAGGACAGAACTCACTCCGAAAACACCCTGTCGCCACCACAGCCCGGCCCTCACTACCGTAAAACGTTCATACATGCACATTCTCACCTCCCCAAACACTCAGCCAGCTGCACGTGCATCACAAGCGCCACACCTGACGGAAGAAGCATCATACACAACTTGCACAAGGCAGACACATCCAGTCATTCTTGTGACGTGACCCGCATCATCCGTGCAGAAGGAGACGTGCAGCAACCCATGATTGTTACAGACTCAATGGACGAGAGCGTACAGGCCGCTGAAAGCACATCAGCCCTTCACCAGTGATTACTGACAGCTATGCTGTGGGTCATAGACACTAATATCTCAATTCTAGTGTCTATGGCTGGGTGTAAAGTTTTTTTGGTTCTCATTGTTGTTGTTACTTTTCCAAGGAATTTCTTCTTATTTTTCTGTTTCTTGTAGTGCTTCTAAACTGGGGACAGACAGACCAGAATTTTCTAGCGAAGTTGTCTGTTGTAATATGGCCATAGTTCACCTAAAGAAAAAAAAAGTAATGAAAAAGGCTTTAGTTTCTAGGGTTTAAAAACATGAACATGGGATAGGTTTTTAATTTCTTACTCTTTGTATTGGATTGCTTGACTTTGAAAGAAAGAATGAAGTTGGGAAAACCTTATATACGAATCAAACGAGAGGGGGTGGGGGGAGATGGAAGAGAAAGGTGGGAACAGTAGGTATCATTAAAAACAACAAAGCGAGCAGGCAGACGGACAGGGGGGGCTGCAGTCGCAGGAAAAGAAGAAAACTTTTGAGACACAGAGACACAGAAAGGTAGAGACATAGCTACAATCGAAACTTTAAAAGGAAAAAAAATGATAGATAAATTGATAGAGAGATAGAGTGTGGGGGATGAAAAAATGGAATGATGGGGAAAGAAAGAGAGTGAGGAGTAGAACGCACACACACACACACACACACACACACACACACACACAGATAACGATAACGATTTTTTATTCAGATAAAGGCCAAAGCCCCTTACTGAAGGGGGTGACATTAAAGAAAGATAAATAAGATTTTACATGACACACTATGTATCTTCAACACAAACCAACCAAAAAATATCTAGCACAGATGTTCAACAACATTCACGTTGTAACTATTCTCAATCTCTTCAATGCCTCATATATATAAATGGCCAAGTTACACAGAGTAGACTCATGTCTTGACGACATGAACAAATTAAATCTAAAGTTAGATGGATCTTTATAATATTTTGGTTGGATTGGTTTTTGTCTGAGGTCACTCAAGGCAGGGCAACATAACACAAAATGTAGCTCGTCTTCCTTACCCAGATTGCATAAACGACACGTAAACACCGATTCCCTTAAATTTCCGTATCTAAAACAATGAGTAGCAATATCAGAAACACCAAATCTAAATTTTGTCAATGCACATTTTATAAATCTGTTCAATACCAACTCAATGTATGGTTCTATGCCATGCGATGGAGAGAGAGAGAGAGAGAGAGAGAGAGAGAGAGAGAGAGAGAGGAAAAAGAAGAAGAAGAAGATTTTGAGCAAAGTCAATACAGTATTGTTTATATTTCTTTGAAAGAAAAGGTTTGTTACGGAGTGCCACAATCTGATTTCCTCGTGCAAGGGAGTTCAAGTGCTTCTGTTTATTTGCACGTGTTTTTTGTTCTGGTCAGTGAGTTTAATTTTCTCAGCCCAGTTTAACTGGCCAGCGACACACAGTCTGTCACAGAGGTTTGGAAGGGAAAGGTCTCGCTGTTGGTGCTCTGTGGTTCTGGCTACAGGTAATTACATTTTTTTCATAAGAGTTTAAAGATATAGTTAGTCTTTTTGTGTAAGCATGTTTTTTTATGTACTGTAAATGTAGTTAATATTTGTTGTGCATATTTTGGGTGGAACTATGCTTTGCGATATATTGTGTAAACTTGGCTACACCGCAAATTGACCAAAAGATAGTATGTTCTCTGTACATATAACCGCTAGCATGAAGAGCAAAGGTAGTATAGAATTGTGCTATTTTTCTATTTCTAAATGTTGAGAAATGTGGCCATGTTTTTCATAATAACTTAGGAATTATTGATAAATATTCCGTTCCCCTTGTTAGTCCCGACGCATGGATAATGAATAAACGTTTTCCTCTTTTTGTGTCATGTAAGCTGCATGGCCTTAATGAGAAATCGATATTTGATAATTGGAGAGTCTGGATAGTCTAAAATAATTATTTGAACTAATGTAAGTAGGGGCATGAATGGAAATAGATGAATTAGGTGAAAGGGGAATGTGGAAATTATATGGAGAGCATATATCTTACAGGTCTTTATACACCGTCCCAGAGTTCCGGGGCAGACGTAGAGACAGCCCAGTCCGAGGAGACGGTATCAACCCACTGTCCGAGGAGACGGTATCAACCCACTGTCCGAGGAGACGGTATCAACCCACTGTCCGAGGAGACGATATCAACCCACTGTCCGAGGAGACGGTATCAACCCACTGTCCGAGGAGACGGTATCAACCCACTGTCCGAGGAGACGGTATCAACCCACTGTCCGAGGAGACGGTATCAACCCACTGTCCGAGGAGACGATATCAACCCACTGTCCGAGGAGACGTGGTAGCGGCCCAGTCCGAGGAGACGATATCAACCCACTGTCCGAGGAGACGGTATCAACCCACTGTCCGAGGAGACGTGGTAGCGGCCCAGTCCGAGGAGACGATATCAACCCACTGTCCGAGGAGACGGTATCAACCCACTGTCCGAGGAGACGGTATCAACCCACTGTCCGAGGAGATGGTATCAACCCACTGTCCGAGGAGACGGTATCAACCCACTGTCCGAGGAGACGGTATCAACCCGCTGTCCGAGGAGACGGTATCAACCCACTGTCCGAGGAGACGGTATCAATCCACTGTCCGAGGAGACGGTATCAACCCACTGTCCGAGGAGACGGTATCAACCCACTGTCCGAGGAGACGTGGTAGCGGCCCAGTCCGAGGAGACGATATCAACCCACTGTCCGAGGAGACGGTATCAACCCACTGTCCGAGGAGACGGTATCAACCCACTGTCCGAGGAGACGGTATCAACCCACTGTCTGAGGAGACTGTATCAACCCACTGTCCGAGGAGACGGTATCAACCCACTGTCCGAGGAGACGGTATCAACCCGCTGTCCGAGGAGACGTGGTAGCGGCCCAGCCCGAGGAGACTGGAGCGGGACAGACCTGGCTGAGGTCTGATGAGGCTGGTGCAGCCTCGAGACACGTCTCTTAAAGACTAAGACACGTCCGAAAGAACCACGAAATTTGTGTGTGCGGCACAAGGCCAGAGGTGATGTGTGTTGACTGTTCAGTTCGTGGACCCACAAAAACATTGAACAACAGAAGTCAACATTCCCCAGGCTCAAAATCGGATGCCTGCGTTGGTGTGTGTGTGTGTGTATGTCGGTCTAATAATTGCTTGTTAAGCAGAACAAATTGTAAATCTCTTTTTTTTGGTTAAATTATATAGGCTCAGGGGCAATACCTTGTCTGTCTTGTTTACAGAAGAGTGCGGGAGATTGAGACTGAACTCGCATGTGAATGTTTGTTGCCTCCCTTTAGTCTAGTCTGTCTTCCACTCTCTTGCGTAACAAGGTTTAATGATAAAAAAAAGGCCTTAGAGAAAGTCAAAAGAAAAGTCTTAGAGGCTGAATTTGAGAAGGGATGTTGGATATGATAAACCTTATTGAATTTCAAAAATGTTTCAATTTACAATGGATAGGGAGACTCTTTAAGCCAGGGAATAGGACAAATGGTGCTTCATAAAAAAATGGCACTTGAATAAACTTGCCACTGATAACAATGTTTTTTTTCATTAACTGCAGATGAAAAGACTTACAGTGCATTAATACCATAGATAATGAATTTTGGGGAAAATGTAATATCAACATACTTAGATTACACAGGTAAATGGGAATCTCCAAATGTAAAAGTGCAGAAACTTTCATTCATAGCTGTTTTTCAACAACTCTATTATAAGATATAAAAATAATGTATCATTCTTTAAAATTAGAAAGATAAGGGGGTTGAACGAATAAAAGACATGATCCATGTTTGCTATCATTGGAGGAAATAACAAATTCGATTGGTGAAAATGAAGCTGATATTATATTTGAATACAATGCATTACCAAATACAATCCCGAAAAACTGGGAAGAGTGAAAACAACCTGGAGACAGGGAGACAGACTGCCAACCTTGTGAAGCAAAACTCTTTAACACAAAGCCAAAACAACCGAAGAAGTTGTTGGATGCAAGGAAGGAGGACATTGTGCCCATAGCATGCAGTTTCTGGCTTAGAAAGGTTGGTGTCAAATTAGACAAATCAGTTTGGTGCAGAGCCATAATCACTACAAAAGAAACTAGACTAAGAGTTCTTCTTTGGAAGATTTTGCATAATATTTACCCAACAAACATACTACTTTATAAATGAAAGTAACAGAAAGCAACAAATGTCCATATTGTAAGGAGACTGTGGATACACTTTTTCAATGATTGTCCAGATGTACGCACATTTTGGGGTTTTAAAGAGAAAAAGATTCTAACAAAAACTGATTTTAACTTAAAGCTGTCAGTAACTGATGTATTATTTGGTATAAACTGTTCAAACTGCCCCAAAGATTGTCATGTGTTCATAGATAAGGTATTGCTAATTGGAAAAATGTGCATAAGAATTTTTTTTTTTTTAAAGCAAAAACAAAGGAAAAATAATTTCGTAGAAAAATATCAATATTGATGACAGATAAAGAATAACTGCATATTTGATTAGATACTCACGCACTTATTTACTTATAATTTGTCTGTCTGGTTATTTTATACAATGTATTCATGCTCATGAATTGCAAATGTATTCATCTACACATATCACCAAACGTGCGTTAGTCAGCAAGTGGCAGCGGTTACCTTATTCTTTGCTCTCCTTCATTGTGTATATCGACAACACAGTAAATGACGAGTTGGTAGTGAAAGGTGAGAGAGAGGGACAAACAGGCACACACAGAGAAAAAACACTAGAGCAATTAAAACACAAGTGCAAACACTAATTTAATACTAAAGCCTTACATGCAGAGACATTGATTTAACTCTCTCCATACGAACGGCGAAAGAGACGACGTTAACAGCGTTTCACCCCAATTACCATCATCAAAATATTGCAAGCGGAAGGCTCTCATACTGAAGAGGTGAATGTTGACAAAGACTACCACAATTCTGGCGACAGAAGTTAAAGGTTGGGTCATTCAGACATCCACTGGACATCCGAGGGGTCTGTGTCGAGGAGAAGAGAGGACTGGCCGTACTGAATGAGTTAACAATGAAACAGTTGTGAGTGAATGGAAGTATCAACAGTTAGAGACACGGGAGAGGAAGGCACGTTAAGAAACAACTGCTTTGATACCACTTGCTGTGCTGTTTAACAAAAAGTCCACGAAGGAAAAAGACGAGGAAAAGAACTGAAACAAACAAACAAAAAAAATGTTGAACACCGCAACTCACACTAGAGCAATAACAAGCCCAGGCAGAAATTATCACTTGTTACGCTCGCTTAGAATGCAAGCAACAACACACCAGAGCAACAATAAACCCAGACTGATGTACACAGTCACTGAGCATTCCTAGATCGCATGCCACAAGACACCCTGGGGCAATCGTTGCGCCAGACGATAGGGGGAAAATTGAGCGAAAGATATATTTCTTAAGGTTAGCGTAAGTGAAGAATGCGTTTGAAAGATTGTTGAATAAAAAAAGAGAAAAAAGAAAACGTACGAAAAAAACAGGAGGATGGAGGCGCCACAAAAAAGGAAAACCAAAAAGAAGAAAAAGTGGGGAAAAACAAGATGGAGGCACCACGAAATAAAAAGAAAAGAAGAGGGGGGGGAAAAGGAGACAGACAGACATATAGACAGAATGGCAGACGGACTCATTCACACACACACACACACACACACACACACACACACACACACACACACACACACACACACACACACACACACAGGGCAGAAAGAAAGAAAGAAAAATAAAGCAATGCGTAATAAACAGAAACTCTTTACCTTGATTCTACAAAACTCAATGGCACATGACGTGCAAGAGAATTTCAGTGATGGAAGCGGTAGGTTTTTGGATCAAAGACACCCTGTATTGCCATTTATTCTGACCTGTCCATCCAAACATTGACCGCAGCTGCTTAACTTATTTCCTAAGCCTGCTCCAACCATCCATCGATCAATCAGCCTGCTCCAACCATCCATCGATCAATCACGCCGCTTGCAGTTCCACTTTTCGGGACATTTCCGCAACAAGAAACGCTTTGACCAACCTTGCGGATCGCCCAATTAGCCAACCTTTATGCAAGGGATTATGTAATGCTATAAACACATACAAAATGGACAGACCAGAGTTTCCCAGAATAGAACCTCATGTGCGCCCCAAGCTTTTTTTTTTTTTTTTTTTTTTTGGTTGTTGCTCCTATTAAAAACATTTCCCATGTCATTGGGGTTGGTTTCTTGTCTTTTCCCAACACAACTCTTCGAGAAAAATGAGTGAGAGAGAGAGAGAGAAAAAGGGAGGTAGAAAGAGGGAGACGACGAATAAGGGAAAGCGTGGGATTGCGAGAATGTGTGGGCCAGCATTCCCTCTCTCTGTGACCCCACTTTCAATGTGATTACTTTCTGTGATCCTGCTGTCAATGTGATTACTTTTTGTGACCCTGCTGTCAATGTGATTACTTTCTGTGACCCTGCTGTCAATGTGATTACTTTCTGTGACCCTGCTGTCAATGTGATTACTTTCTGTGACCTTGCTGTCAATGTGATTACTTTCTGTGACCCTGCTGTCAATGTGATTACTTTCTGTGACCCTGCTGTCAATGTGATTACTTTATGTGACCCTGCTGTCAATGTGATTACTTTCTGTGACCTTGATGTCAATGTGATTACCTTCTGTGACCCTGCTGTCAATGTGATTACTTTCTGTGACCCTGCTGTCAATGTGATTACTTTCTGTGACCTTGCTGTCAATGTGATTACTTTCTGTGACCCTGCTGTCAATGTGATTACTTTCTGTGACCCTGCTGTCAATGTGATTACTTTATGTGACCCCTGCTGTCAATGTGATTACTTTCTGTGACCCTGCTGTCAATGTGATTACCTTCTGTGACCCTGCTGTCAATGTGATTACTTTCTGTGACCCTGCTGTCAATGTGATTACTTTCTGTGACCCTGCTGTCAATGTGATTACTTTCTGTGACCCTGCTGTCAATGTGATTACTTTCTGTGACCCCTGCTTGTCAATGTGATTACTTTCTGTGACCCTGCTGTCAATGTGATTACTTTCTGTGACCCTGCTGTCAATGTGATTACTTTCTGTGACCCTGCTGTCAATGTGATTACTTTCTGTGACCCTGCTGTCAATGTGATTACTTTCTGTGACCTTGATGTCAATGTGATTACTTTCTGTGACCCTGCTGTCAATGTGATTACTTTCTGTGACCCCACTTTCAATGTGATTACTTTCTGTGACCCTGCTGTCAATGTGATTACTTTCTGTGACCCTGCTGTCAATGTGATTACTTTCTGTGACCCTGCTGTCAATGTGATTACTTTCTGTGACCATGCTTTCGATGTGATTACTTTATGTGACCCTGCTGTCAATGTGATTACTTTCTGTGACCCTGCTGTCAATGTGATTACTTTCTGTGACCCTGCTGTCAATGTGATTACTTTATGTGACCCCACTTTCAATGTGATTACTTTCTGTGACCCTGCTGTCAATGTGATTACTTTCTGTGACCTTGATGTCAATGTGATTACTTTCTGTGACCCTGCTGTCAATGTGATTACTTTCTGTGACCTTGATGTCAATGTGATTACTTTCTGTGACCCTGCTGTCAATGTGATTACTTTCTGTGACCCCACTTTCAATGTGATTACTTTCTGTGACCCTGCTGTCAATGTGATTACTTTCTGTGACCCTGCTGTCAATGTGATTACTTTCTGTGACCCTGTTGTCAATGTGATTACTTTCTGTGACCCTGCTGTCAATGTGATTACTTTCTGTGACCCTGCTGTCAATGTGATTACTTTCTGTGACCTTGCTGTCAATGTGATTACTTTCTGTGACACTACTGTCAATGTGATTACTTTCTGTGACCCTGCTGTCAATGTGATTACTTTCTGTGACCTTGCTGTCAATGTGATTACTTTCTGTGACCCTGCTGTCAATGTGATTACTTTCTGTGACCCTGTTGTTAATGTGATTACTTTATGTGACCCTGCTGTCAATGTGATTACTTTCTGTGACCATACTTTCGATGTGATTACTTTCTTTGACCCTACTGTAAATGTGATTACTTTCTGTGACCCTGCTGTCAATGTGATTACTTTCTGTGACCCTGCTGTCAATGTGATTACTTTCTGTGACCCTGCTGTCAATGTGATTACTTTCTGTGACCCTGCTGTCAATGTGATTACTTTCCGTGACCATACTTCAAGTGCAATTACTTTCTTTGACCCCACTTTCAATGTGATTACTTTCTTTGACCCCACTTTCAATGCAAGTACTTTCTGTGCCCCTACTTTCAAAGTGACCACTTTCTGTGAACCGATTTCAATGTAATTACTTTCTGTGTCCCTACTTTCAGTGTACTTACTTTATGTGATCCTCCTTTTAGTGTAATTGATTTCTGTGAAACTTCTTTCAGCGTAATTTCTTTCTATGCCCCAACTTTCATAAATGTTTCTTTCCCTGGCTCTACTCTCAGCATCATTTCTTTTTGTGACCCTACTTTCGGTGTAATCATTTTCTATGCCCCTCCTTTCGGTGTAATTCCTTTCTGTGCCCCTACTTTCAGCATAATTTCTTTTTGTGACACTGCTTTCAGCGTAATCACATTCCGTTCCCCTACCTTCAGCGTGATTTCTGTCTGTGCCCCTACTTTCAGTCTGATTTCTTGTCGTGGCACTGCTTTCAGCGTAATTATTTTCTGCGCCCTCTCCTTTTGGCGTAAATGTTTCCTGTGACCCTGCTTTCTGCATAATTTCTTTCCGTGCCCCTCCTTTCAGTGTAAGTTCTTTCTGGGCCCTTACTTTCGGCGTAATTACTTTCTGTGAACGTACTTTCGGCATGATTACTTTCTGTGAACATACTTTCGGTGGAATTACTATGTGCGTCCCTTCTTCCAGTGTGATTACTTTCTTTGATCCTTCGTTTAGAAAAAGGCAAAATGTTAGTAATATTTTCTTTTCTTTCATAATATCACATCAGTTTTTCATTTCGTCAAGAAGGGCACCAACACATTGTATTACGTATATGTTTTTATCATATACATAAAAATATGTAAATACAAATATGATGAAAGATAGGTAATTTCAAAACAAAAATAGCTTTGACCCCAAAGATGAGATTAAGGAAGCGTTAATATAGACCAAAGAAAAATCAAAAATGGTTTGACAAAAATTGCCGCGAGCAAAGAATAGAAGTGAAGTCATTAATGAATGCACAAAATCGAAATTCCAAACAGCAGATACTTACGGGAAAATTATTTTGCAAAAACCAAATACTGCTAATCACTATTGCGAAGAAACCAAACGTATTTTTAATGAAAACTTGCCGGTGTCTTAAATGAAGCATAAGCAATGATCCACATGTCTTATGGAAAACACTCAAAGAACACAGAGCAACAGAAGAACAGCAATAAACACACAATGAATTGTAACAAATGGATGATACACCTTGAGAAATTCACTGGTGAAGAATCAAAAATAGAAAAATAAAGACAAGATGAAATAAAATGTGATCTTATGAAAGAAAATATGAATAACATGATTAATTCTCATCAACTCGACTCGCCTATTACTAAATCCGAGATTCAAAAGGTAGTTCTGCAATTAGAAAACAAGAAATCTTCAGGACAAGACTGTATAACGAATAAAATGATAAAATCTATATTGCCTCATATCATAAACATTGCAACAGATTAACATAACATGATATTAGAAATAGGCACATATCCAGATATATGGAAAGGAGTTAGTATACCGATATATAAGAATGGATGCCCCCCAAACCAACAAACTATGGAGGAATAATACTCACAAGAACTGTTGGAAAGTTATTTTGTTCAATAATTAATGAAAAAATAAATTTCCACCTTGAATCTAATGATTTTCTGGTCAGAGAACAAGCTGGTTTCAGGAGAAAGGTTTAGAACCTCAGATCTGATTATAATTGATCAAATTTAGTAGATGCAATCTCAAACCAAAAAACAATAGATCATATTGTTGTTTCATTGACTTCCAAAAGGGTTTTGACAGCGTATACCAAGAATCAGTGTTTCTCAAGATGAGGCAAATTGGAATTAGAGGAAAATGCTAAAACATCACACAAAGTAAGGACACTCAAGCAATCATTTGCACAAGACAAATCGTTTTTATGTTCCCATGCTGTTTTCACTCCAAAGGGGGTCCATCAAGGACGCGGTCTTAGCCTGACACTTTTCAACATCTTCATCGATGATCTCGTGGAAGATTTAAATAGGCAATGAGTCACCTTCCCTGAAAAGTGAGATTGGAATGCCAAGTTTATTGTAAGCAGATTACTTGGCCACACTGTCAATATCCAAAACAGAACTTCACAACAAATTAGATACCTTGTACGTGTATTGCCCGAGATGAGGACTACATATTACTGCATATATACTATATCTATCTATCTATCTGTCTATCTATCTATCTATCTATCTATCTCTCTCTCTCTCTATATATATATATATATATATATATATATATATACAGTATTGATCTTTGATAAAAAGAATATCCAAAGATTCCAATTTATTTCAAATTTGGCCAAAACATTCTAGATAGAACTGTACTTACACATTTTTTGATGTACACTTTCAAAAAATGGAAAATTTCTAGGAGTACAAGAACATCTCGGAAGACAAGCTAACAAAACATTAGAACCTGTAAAGAGAACAATCCGTGGGCATAACATTTAAGTGGATACCGTTCAACAGTTACACGCCACACTAAATCCAATTTGTACATATGGTTCTGACAGCATTCTGGGTACACATAATAGAATCAAATCCGAAGGACTACTGCGGAATACATATCAAGAAATACTTAATGACACTGACAATCTCGCTTGGCTCCAATTCACCAAAAACATTTTAACCGAAACTGAATGTAATAATCACTCAACACTGAGTGTAAACTTTGTAATGTATAGTAAACTTGAAGAGAAATACATTCAGCATTGAAAACGAAAGAAAACAGGGAAAAAAAATCAAGACTAAAACTCTATGATGTAGTAACATCAGATTACAGATTAGAACCGTATCTCCAACAATATAAAATAAATAGAAACAGAAGAGGAATGAGTCACCTCAGAATAAGTGCTCATGATTTATACGTAGAAAAGGAAATGCACAACATCATACGAGCCGAGAAAAACCAACGTGCAAGGTTTGTGACATGTTGGAAAAAGAAATTCATTTCCTTGACCAATGCAAAGTATACGAAAATGAGACAGCAACAGAATTTATCAGAAATGTATACGCTCAAATGCTATCACTTTGCCATCAGAGTGTATGAAACTTGGTAAGTCCAGTGGCCTTAGTTTTCTCCATCCGCACTTGTTTCAAGAAGAGACGTTGGCTCTTTGTGACTGTGTTTTGTAAACCTGCAGTGTTTTGATGTCAAATGAAATCTGATTCTGATTCTGATGCACACACACACACACACACACGCGCGCGCGCGCGCGCGCGCGTGCGGACACACCCGCTCACTCACACAGTTAAGAAAAAAAAGTTGCAAAAACAAAACAAACTATAAACACACACAGAGACACACAGACGCACAGACACACACACACACACACACACACACACACACACACACACACACACACACACACACACACACACACACACACACACACACACACACTCACACAGAGAGAGAGACAGACAGACAGACAGACAGACAGACAGAGAGACAGAGAGAACAGTACGAACATGAAGGTTGTAACCAGACCAGGGTATGGTAAGTCCACCAGGATGAAAAGCACACTGTAACTTGATTAACGAACACAGTCAAATTCTCTTCATGTCTTCGCTCCATTCACAGAATCCAGTTGCTCAGCGAGCTAAGTTTATAAAAAACACAACATCTAGTATGTAAATCTTCATTCTGTAGCAGCATTTTTTATTTACTCTGTGTGTGTGTGTGTGTGTGTGTGTGTGTGTGTGTGTGTGTGTGTGTGTGTGTGTGTGTGTGTGTGTGTGTGTGTGTGTGTGTGTTTGTCTGTCTCTGTATTTGTGTTTCTGTGTGCGTCTGTGTCTCTGCGTATGCGTGTCTGTGTGTTTCTGTGTGTTTTCGTGTCTGTGTATCTGTGTGTTTGAGTATTGATGTTACCTCACCGATGCACATGACGTTTATTTGTAAAGAAACATAAATTATATATTGATTAAAAAAAAATGCAGCTAAAACTACACCTGATACCTGTCAGACGCAAACTAAGATAGTTACGTTCCAAACAGATCAAACAGAGAACAAGAAGAGCTACTGGCTTCAACCCGTGGAGAGGTGGGCCAGTGGATAGGGCAGCCCATCATCAAGTGAAGATCAAGAGTTCCATTCCAGCCAGAACTGGCATTTCACTCCCCTCATCCACGCGGCGTTTCCTTCAGTGGTGATCTGTGTGCTAGTCTTTCGGTCAAGACGACGAGCCAATAACTAGTGTAAAGCATGCATCTACTGCACGTAAACTGACCCATGGCAAAAAAAAAAAAAGAAAAAAAAAAGAAAAAAGAAGAAAAAAAAGAAAGAAAAAAAGAAAAAAAGAAGAAAGAAAAAAAGAAAAAAAGTATTTCCCTAGGCAAATTCTGCAGAAAAATCACTTCAGACGAGAAACAAATGTACATAAGAATGAAGAACGACAACAGCAACAGCAAAACGAAGAAAAGAAAAGAAGGGAGACAGTGGTGGTAGCACTACACTCGTGGTGACTCGCTCTCCTCGGGGAGAGCAGGTTCAGATCCACACACACATATCTGTCGTGGCAGGAATTAGAAAGCCATACAATACAATGTAATACAGCGCAATGCAGCTCAACATAGGCATGCACGAGTATGTCCATACACAAGAAAGAAAAAGGTGTTAAAAAATCATGAAAATAAAGACCACCGTAACATCTTACCTTATAGACACAGGAGACATTACACCCAATGAAATAAGAAAAGACAGTAAAAACGACAAAAACAGGAGGAATTACACCCAATAAAATAAGAAAAGAAAGTAAAAACGACAAAAACAGGAGGAATTACACCCAATGAAATAAGAAAAGACAGTAAAAACGACAAAAACAGGAGGAATTACAACCAATGAAAAAAAGATAGTAAAAACGACAAAAACAGGAGAAATTACACCCAATAAAATAAGAAAAGACAGTAAAACAGGAGGAATTACACCCAATAAAATAAGAAAAGACAGTAAAACAGGAGGAATTACACCCAATAAAATAAGAAAAGACAGTAAAACAGGAGGAATTACACCCAATAAAATAAGAAAAGACAGTAAAACAGGAGGAATTACACCCAATAAAATAAGAAAAGACAGTAAAACAGGAGGAATTACACCCAATGAAATAAGAAAAGACAGTAAAACAGGAGGAATTACACCCAATAAAATAAGAAAAGACAGTAAAAACGACAATAACAGGAGGAATTACACCCAATGAAAAAAAGATAGTAAAAACGACAAAAACAGGAAAAATTGCACCCAATGGAATAAGAAAAGACAGTAAAAACGACAAAAACAGGATGAATTACACCCAATGGAATAAGAAAAGACAGTAAAAACGACAAAAACAGGAGGAATTACAACCAATGAAATAAGAAAAGAAAGTAAAACAGGAGGAATTACACCCAATGAAATAAGAAAAGACAGTAAAACAAAACCTACAAAGAAAGAGAAGACAGTACCAGTCAACCTTACCTGACGAACTCAAGAGAGATTTTACGTCCAAACCAAGGGAAGATAACCCAGACTTGGGTCAGACGGGCAGCATCACCGGCTCACAACTTGAAGTTTGCTCTTTACTGATTCAAAACAGAATTTACGAATTGCTTATGCTCTATTCTTCCCGAATCTCTGTCTCTTTTTTTTTTTTTTTTTTTCGCTGTGTAATTTCGTTGAAACAGCTCGCTCTGTTTAACCCCTTTCAACCGAAACGTTCTGAGTGATCAGAGTGTGCTCTGAAAAAGTCTTGTACCATCGAAATGTGTTCAAATTCGCGTTGTCGACTGGGTCAGACTGACATCCTAAAAAAGAACAACTTAGGACCGAAAATGAGAACTTTTTACCAAGTTGAAAACCTTCTGGCAGAGAGGTTTGTGCACGGCCGATATATGTATATATATGTGTATGTGTGCGTGTGCATATGTGTGTGTGGAGAGAGAGAGAGAGGTGGTTTGGTGTGGGGGTGAGGTTTATGAAAGGACATCACTGGCATAAATTACGGCCACGCAACGACAGAGCGCGCGGCACAGTGGGGAGAGAGAGAGAGAGAGAGAGAGAGAGAGAGAGAGCATCGCGTCACAAGCACGTGGCAGTGGACAGTCCATATTTGGTGGCCCACGTGACTGTGATTTCTGAGAGGAGGGGAGGGCTGGAATTGTGACGTGGGAAACGAGGGGGGGGGGGTAGGGGGGGGGGGGGGGTAAGGTCGGGGGCGTGGGAGATGTGTGGAGCGGGGGGGCGGTGGGAGGATGGGGGGACGGGGGCGGCGCTCGAAGATCCCTAACTTCCCCACTCGCCATAATCGAATAACCAGAAGGAGGTAAAAAAAACAAACAAACAAAAAAACAAAAACAAAAATTGACTGTTATCGAATTAGGGATTTGCTTTACTGGCAGTTTAAAGTGAAAGGTCGAATAAAATCCAGAGATGGATAAAACTGCGAGCCAAAGAAAGCTTTCCAACTGCTTGGAATCATCCGAACCAAATTTTACCAACCAAGAAATAAACGGTAGGAAAATCAAAGGAAAGAACTGAAACTGACGAACGAGAGACAAACAGGAAGAAAATATCGGCAGAAAAATGAAAAATGGAGTTACGAAATTTACTTCTTTTTTTTTTTCAGCAGTCGAAGCGTCGAAAAGTGCCTATCAATGCATCGCACACTGTTGTCTCACACGTTGTCATCAATTATCGTGATATCCACGTGTTTCGTTTCTAACGTGCCTTTTGTGGGGATAAAATGCAAAGCCAGAACAATTCTATTTTTGCTATCACTTTGGCGAACAAAGAATCTGAATGAATAGCATGCAAGCTTTGAACATCATTTCACACACACACACACACACACAAATATGGGCAGGAGGACAAATCTGGGACATTAAAAACATTTTTTTTACTCTCTCTCTCTCTCTCTCTCACACACACACACACACACACACGCGCGCGCGCGCGCGCGCGCGCGCGCGCGTCTGTTAAAACACGGTAGAGTCTTTCCTGCATTGCTCATGGAAGATGTCCTAATAAATGCAGCATTCCAAGACAGAAACGAATGTTAACTCAGACCATGGCACTGGTTTCTCAGTGTTCAGAAGTGTGTGTGTGTGTGTGTGTGTGTGTGTGTGTGTGTGTGTGTGTGTGTGTCCGTGGTTAACTTTAACATTGCCATTTTCTCTGCAAATACTTTGTCAGTTGACACCAAATTTGGCATAAAAATAGGAAAAATTCAGTTCTTTCCAGTCATCTTGCTTAAAACAATATTGCACCTCTGGGATGGGCACAAAAATTTTTTTTTTAAAAGCCAAATTATATGCAAACTGCATTTACTGTTATATTTTTTCTCTCTCTAAATTTGGCACTTTGATATGATATTCTGATACAAAAAAGAGCAGTCATTTTTATCATTTTTTGTTCAAACGGGAACTTCTTTTGCTAAGCATGGAAGTAATATTGCATGTCTTTGGTGCAGATAGTAAAAAAGGGGAAATTAATCTGTAATTAATGCTAGGGGGCTTAATTTGCTTTAAACTGATCTTTCTCATCTTAAACATTACATTTTGAAATTATTCTCAATACATAAAAATCTTGTGTTTTACTCTCAGTGTACAGGGCTTTCACTATGTTCATTCGCCTAAGAGGTCTTTTTCAGAAAATACTAAAATCAATACGAGTGAACTTTATAGATCTATTGGCTGAGCCCTCAAGGTCATGGGCAAAAATCAATTGCGTACACATATTTATACACATTCAAAGCGCGTGCTCATATTCTTCGTGAACGCGAACGACGCCATTTTGTTTCAAGTTGTTGACCTGCCCATTCAATCCTATATTCAATCGACAATACACGATAACATGTGATGGAAAGTTGGAGAAGGAGACCGTTAAATACTTATTCAGAGAAAGATTTGTGAACGCCTCATCACTTACTGGATTATGCCCCAACCTGCCATAAAAGTATCCACAGAATCAGTCGGAATTCACAGTTTAAAAAAAACAAAACCCATGAGAATTAATACCCTTGAATTGATGAAACTTAAAAATTTCCAGTCTTGACTTTTCTCAAAATGAAGTCCTTTTCACTTCATACGACGTTTAGAAGTACTTGTACTTGGCCCTATATGTTATTAGTTTAACAAAATACTCAATTTTCATATCAACTTTAAAACTATAAAATTAGAATGAACATAACAGAGAAATTGAATCGACCGTGTCTACCGCGTGTAACTAAACTTGGACATCTATCTAGATCCAGAGAAAACGGCTAAATGTTGCAATGTGATTGCGGCGATAGCCACGTCTCCTTTACTCCTTTTAATTGCCCTTAAAGATTTTTGAATGCCCAAAATACACCAGAATAATATGATTTAAACAGCGTTCTCACTGCGAATACCGCAATCGATTTATCGCCCTTTAAAAAAGCATGTTTAAATATTATATTTTTGAACGTCAGTTAAGGAGCCACTATAGTGTAATGGGTAAGACAGTTTCGTTCTCACCCGAATACGCGGGGTTCGAATCTGCCGTTAGGACTTTTTTGTTTCTTTTTCTTTTAACCCGAAGGTTAGAAATAACAAATACATAAAACATTTTAACGATTATATATATATATATTTTTTTTTTTTTAAGTGTATGACAAGTGAGTCTTGAAGGCCTTGCCTCTCTTGTTGTTTGTGTTGTTGTTGTTGATGAAACAATGATGAAAGAACAAGACAGGAATGCTCCGTAACGAACAACGCATGGATAACTAGACAAATAGATAAACTAAATGAACTATGATACAAGAAGGTTAAAAGAATCGAATGAGTTTGAAATTCAAAGGTGGTGTTGCAGTAACTTATTACGTTGTGTTCTTGTGATGTATTTTGTTTGTCTTTTTTGTTGTTGTTGTTTTTTGTCTAGACGATTAAATGATAATGAACGAAGAAGATGAAAATGTTTAACAAACAGATTAAGAAAATAAGTTAGAATATAAGCAGGTGAAGAAAAAAACCCATAGTTCCGGTCGGGTGTATTCCCGGGGACCGCTACGGTAGCCGGATTGGCCTCGCTGGAGATGCGAACACACCAGTGGACTGCGCCCCATCTCCCCTATCAGTTAACAGAACATCCCTCGGTAGCCCAGCGAAATTGCGCCCAACAGCAACCTCCCACAACACCACAATTTTCATCAGCATACTGATGTTGGTCGTTAAGTGGAAAAAGAAGAAGAAGAAGAAGAAAAAGAAGAAAAAGAAGAAGAAGAAGAAGTCAAAAGTGGCGTAATAGTAGACTGTAATACGCTGACCGAACAAACCCTGACCTGACCTGCACATAGAAATGTTATTCATACAGTCATATTCGTGTGGTTGTTGTTGAGTAGATGGGTGGTTGGTTGGGTGGTTGGCTAGATGGATGGTTAGATAAGTGGATGGTTGGATTGGTGGTTGAAAGGGTGGATGGTTGGCTGGATGGGTGGTTGGATGGTTGGATGGGAGTTTGCGTGGTTGGTTGGCTGGTTGGCTGGATGGGTGGTTGGTTGGTTGGTTGGTTGGTTGGATGGTTGGTTGGTTGGATGGTTGGTTGGTTGGTTGGTTGGT
This sequence comes from Babylonia areolata, assembly GCF_041734735.1. Lineage (NCBI taxonomy): Eukaryota > Metazoa > Mollusca > Gastropoda > Neogastropoda > Buccinidae > Babylonia > Babylonia areolata. The sequence continues at coordinate 14,090,213 of NC_134888.1, read as the reverse complement.
TGGTTGTTTGGATGGGTAGTTGGATGGATGCTTTCTCGGTTGGTTGAATGGTTGTTGGTTGGTTGGTTGGATGGTTGGTTGGTTGGATGGTTGGTTGGTTGGATGGTTGGTTGGATGGATGGGTGGATGGTTGGATGGTTGGATGGATGGTTAGTTGGGTGGATGGTTGGATGGATGGATGGGTGGTTGATGGGGAGATGGTTGGATGTGTAGATGGGTGGTTGGTGGGGTGGGTTTGGTGGTTGATTGTTTGGATGGGTGGATGGGTGGATGGATGGATGGGTGGATGGGTGGATGAGTGGATGGGTGGATGGGTGGATGAATGGGTGGATGGATGGATGGGTGGATGGGTGGATGAGTGGATGGGTGGATGGGTGGATGAATGGGTGGATGGGTGGATGGATTGATGGATGGGTGGATGGGTGGATGGATGGGTGGTTGGTTGTTTGGATAGGTGGATGGACTGATCAATATTCAATGGTTAGTAAACTGACCGGGTGATTGATTGAATGATTGGTTCAATGGCTGACTGTATGTGTCTCGACAAGACCTGACCTGAACACTGGGTTGGTACGGTCAGGCATCCGCTCCTGTTATCTTTTATGATGCAAATGTGGTTTAGCGTATATGGATTTGTCCGCACAGCTTGACATGCACCTGTTTGAAGCTGAAAATGAAACTGTGTGTGTGTGTGTGTGTGTGTGTGTGTGTGTGTGTGTGTGTGTGTGTGTGTGTGTGTGTGTGTGTGTGTGTTCGTAGGTTGGTTGTTTGAAAATATCTGTGGGCTTGGGTCTGTTTTGAAAGAAAAAAACGTCTGCTGATAAAGGACGGAAGACATTGTACGGTTTTTTTATGCGGCATTTTTATTTCTTTCTTTTTTTTAAGCGAGCCATTTCATGATAGTGACTGAACCGTGAAAGCACACAAGCAAAAGCGTCATTATACGGGCGTGTGTGTACACACACGCACGCACGCATGCACGCACGTTCGCGCGCGCACACACACACACACACACATATATACGCACACGTGACACGCGCCCCACCCCCCCCCCCACCACACACACGCGCACACACACACGCACGCACATACGCACTCACACACACACACACACACACACACACACACACACATACACGCACATACGCGCCCCCTCATCCGCTCCCCCCCCCCACTCCACCCCCCACACGCACGCACATACGCACGCACACACACACACACACACACACACACACACCTAAACACTTACACATGCACACACACACACACGCACACACACACACACACACACACACACACGCGCGCGCGCGCGCACACACACACACACATACACACACACACACACACACACACACACACAACACACACACACACACACACACACGCACACACACACACACACACACACCCGAGTCAATGTCATTCTCCTTTTCTTAGAAAAAGAAAAAGAAAACGAAAAGAAAAAAAAAAGAAAAAGAAAATCAGCACAAAAGTCAGTTCAAAACCTCCTCTTTCATATCACCCAGACAAAGACATCGAGATGAAGTCAGCTTTCCTCAACGAACGTCGATGCATGAAGGAACGGAGCCGGCAGGTTTCTGAGAAAAACAAACAAACAAACAAACAACAACAACAACAACAACAACAACAACAACACACACACGGGAGGCCTGTTTTCTTGCAGCAGATGTTGCTGAATACCACTGGGACTGTCTTCAGAGTCACAGGAGGGTGCGATGGTGGAACTGAAATCTGTTCTGTTCTGGTCTCTGAGCGTGCTTCAGTCTCGAGTCTCCTGGAACCAATTCATCACCTTGGTGTTAACTCTCTCCATACGAACGGCGAAAGAGACGACGTTAACAGCGTTTCACCCCAATTACCATCATCAAAATATTGCAAGAGGAAGCCTCTTATACTGAAGAGGTGAATGTTGACAAAGAATACCACAATTCTTACGACGGAAGCTAAAGGTTGGGTCATTCAGACACCCACTGGACATCCGAGGGGTCTGTGTAGAGGAGAAGACAGGACTGGCCGTACTGAGTGAGTTAAACAAGGATGGAGAATACTGAACACTGAAATGTTTAATGTCATTGGCTGTAAAGCTCTAGTGACATAGCAGGTACAAATCAGAACAAAAATGGTACAAAACAAATAAAATATAACAGAAAGGAAAAAACAAACAAAACATAATTGAAGCGAAATAAACCACTACGGGATAAGCGACACTTTGGTACTCTGTCATTAGCTTACACAGTCCATGTGGCAGGGGGGGTACTGTGCCTTTTTTCCCCAGTCGTTTGTCTCCAAGGTTTGGAAAGTACACAGGAAACAAAGTACATATAATCCACATGATAATTATTTGAGCGTGTGACACTGACGCACATCATATCAATATGAACACATGACCAAGTACATATAAAACATATAATAATCATTTGACATTTTAAGCCTGTAATAACATCGAAACACATTATATCAAATCAAACACATACTAGAAATACATGTCGAAATTAACCATCCAAAACAAGGAGAGAGAGAGAGAGAGAGAGAGAGAGAGAGAGAGAGAGAGAGAGAGAGCGAGCCAAGGACTCAAAGAATTTTAATGTAAACATTTGAAGTGCACATGCACACACATGATCGCAGACAGAAGAGACAATGTGAAAATGAATGAAATGATACCAAAAGTTTTAACAAAACACATTTGTTGAAAAGAAAAGGAAAGTTATTTGCCCCAAACTTAAAAGCCTGCTTCAAGGAGTCATCCCCTTCTTTAGAACGTATAGAAAAATATGTATATAGCAACATCTCCAGCTACGCTCACAACTTCGTTTTTGAACAGTTGTGTCAAATCTACATGACGATCTCTGCTAAACTGCTGGTGTTTGAAACTATCTTTCTCTGTGTATGGTCTGTAGACATCGCAATGTAGCAGAAAATGAAATTCGTCCTCTATTTGATTACAGAAAGGACATGTCTTTACGTTATCGTTATATCGTTTATAAGCTAACAGTGCCAAGTAAGGTTCTGACTGACAGTGATTATGAGTGATCAGTGGAATTTGATTTATCGGATCACTCCTGTTGAAAACAGTCAGCCATTCTCTTCCTGAAAATTCTTATAAAAGCATATACATTTGCGACTCCACCCGCTAACCAAACATCTGAAAATCCGCATCTGTCCAAGCAGTTTTTAATACAAGAGCCCCATTTATAAGTTTGACTTCTGCCACCAGTATTTTCAGTTATATGATTTAAAAGAAGCAACATGTGCTTGTTTGGGAATTCTACAGAGGTCCATCGCTTGCAAGGAAAACCAGTATCGCAGTGCTCTCAAAGTGCTATCTATAAATAGTGAGTACCAACCGGTCTCGCCATGAACCGTTGTGTTCGGGGTTTGGGGGTTACGTTCAAGAGCATTTTATAGGCAAACAATTGTACTGATTCCGTTGTCTTGTGGAGAGAGAGAGAGAGAGAGAGAGAGAGAGAGAGACAGACAGACAGACAGACAGACAGACAGACAGACAGACAGACAGACAGACGGACAAACAAATTGAGACAGGGAGACAGAAAGAGACAGAGATAGAGACACAGACAGATACAGATATACAGGCAGGCATAAAGATACAGGGAGACAGACAGACAGACAGAGACAAGCAAACAGGCAAACAGACAGAGACAGAGAGACTGATAGAGACAGACAGACTGAGACAGGCAAACAGACCGACCGACAGACAGACAGAGACAAGGAGACGGGAGACAGATAGAGACAGGGAGACAGGGAGACAGATAGAGACAGGGAGACAGATGGAGACAGGGAGACAGGGAGACAGATAGAGACAGGGAGACAGGGAGACAGATAGAGACAGGGAGACAGATAGAGACAGGGAGACAGATAGAGACAGGGAGACAGGGAGACAGGGAGACATATAGAGACAGGGAGACAGATGGAGACAGGGAGACAGATAGAGACAGGGAGACAGGGAGACAGATAGAGACAGGGAGACAGATAGAGACAGGGAGACAGATGGAGACAGGGAGACAGATAGAGACAAGGAGACAGATAGAGACAGGGAGACAGATAGAGACAAGGAGACGGGGAGACAGATAGAGACAGGGAGACAGGGAGACAGATAGAGACAGGGAGACAGATGGAGACAGGGAGACAGGGAGACAGACAGAGACAGGGAGACAGATGGAGACAGGGAGACAGATAGAGACAAGGAGACAGGGAGACAGATAGAGACAGGGAGACAGATGGAGACAGGGAGACAGATAGAGACAAGGGGACAGGGAGACAGATAGAGACAGGGAGACAGATAGAGACAAGGGGACAGGGAGACAGATAGAGACAGGGAGACAGATAGAGACAAGGAGACGGGGAGACAGATAGAGACAGGGAGACAGGGAGACAGATAGAGACAGGGAGACAGATGGAGACAGGGAGACAGATAGAGACAGGGAGACAGGGAGACAGATAGAGACAAGGAGACAGGGAGACAGATAGAGACAGGGAGACAGGGAGACAGATAGAGACAGGGAGACGGGGAGACAGATAGAGACAGGGAGACAGATAGAGACAGGGAGACAGATAGAGACAGGGAGACAGGGAGACAGATGGAGACAGGGAGACAGATAGAGACAAGGAGACAGGGAGACAGATAGAGACAAGGAGACGGGGAGACAGATAGAGACAGGGAGACGGGGAGACAGACAGAGACAGGGAGACAGGGAGACAGATAGAGACAAGGAGACAGATAGAGACAAGGAGACGGGGAGACAGATAGAGACAAGGAGACAGATGGAGACAGGGAGACAGATAGAGACAGGGAGACGGGGAGACAGATAGAGACAGGGAGACAGATAGAGACAAGGAGACAGATAGAGACAAGGAGACAGGGAGACAGATAGAGACAGGGAGACAGATAGAGACAAGGAGACAGGGAGACAGATAGAGACAGGGAGATAAACAGAGACACAGAAATGGGGAGAGGGGTGGGGATGGAGCGCTCAGCTTCACAATCATGGTATTAGTCCGTAGTGCCGTGCCCGTTAAAATTATGTTAGATACCCTTCCTCCCACCACCATATCGCCCTGCCCCCCCCCCCCCCCCCCCCCCCCCCACCTTCCTCCCACCCCATATCGCCCTGCGCCCCCCCCCCTTCCTCCCACCCCATATCCCCCTGCCCCCCCCCCCACCCCCTTCCACCAACCCCCCACCCGTCCCCACTCCCTACCCCCACACCTTGTTCTTCTTCTTTTCTTTTTTTCCGCTCCATCATCTGCACCGTTTCAGTGACATTACTCCCACGCCGCTCATTCCGAGTCCCCCCTGACACAGCCACACCCGGGTTGGTCTGTCACAGTCCCAGCGTCGGCATTGCACATTGAACCATCGATGTTAGGTCGGAAGGAGGTCACACGCCAGAAGAGACCCTGCACTGCTGCTGAGTCACTTCGGTGGTGTTCAGTAGTGCCTGTTTTGATTCAACGTACTTAGGACACTACCTACTAAGCCCCCTACTGACGACAATGATGGTTAGTCGCGGAGCCAGAGTGAGCGCGCGCCCCTCCCAGAGCGGAGACCGCCACCACGTCCCTCCAGCAACGCCCCCCCCCCCCCACTCTCCCACCCCCGCCCCTCCCACGAATCTGCCAGCTCCGAAGAACTTGACAGGACTTACCCCAAGCACGTAAGTGGAGGGTTTTCGAAACTGAGGTTACCATGACAACAGGGCATGAAAGGCCACAGATTTGAGATTTTTTTGTTTATATTGATGATGGAGAAGGAGGAGGATGATGATGACGATGTTGCCATGGAGGTCCATTAGGTTTGGGATTATGTGACAAGGCTGTACTCCACGCTTCCTGTCATAATGATATCCTGGCGTTAACCGGGCCCGAGAGATACAGACACTTGCAGTGTTGGTCTGGAAATTAGAGCAACACACCCAAAGACGGGTCCTTGAAGTGGCTGATACTCGACAATTTGGTTCCAGTCTCCCCATTTAATCAGCCCTTTGCACATTCAAAAGCTGGGTGGGAGCCGGCCGCGGGCCGAAAAATCCTACCTCCGCTGGGATTCGAACCCACGTCCTCCCGGTCGTCGGTCCGCGACGTTGACCACTTCGCCACGGCGGCTGGTCCCACACACCTTCTTCTCTCCCCTTCACCCCTTTAACTACCTCCACCCCCGTCCCCCTTCCATCTCCCTCCGCCTACTTTCCGGGGAAGCTCAATGTGTAGGTGGGGGTGAATGTTCACCTCTCTCAGCATCATTACCAGACTGTTGTGGGGAACAAATATAGACATATGATTTAAAAAAAAAAAAAAAAAGCAAAAAAAAAAGCGGGGTGCTAAGAACACATTTTCCCCGCCCATCGTCATAATGTGGGTGGGATTAAGGGGAGGTGGGGATGGGAGGGGGGTTAGGGGGAAGAGTAAGGTGTGGTGGGGTGTGGGGGGGGAGGGAGAGGGTGCGTGGGGGGGGGGGGAACAAACCAAAACCGAAGTAAAAAAAATAAAACATTCTCAGACAGCTTAACAAGATCGTTGCACCATCTGTGTAGGCAGAGCTTTTGTGTTGTGGTCGAGTTTCCACTCACGTTTCGACCTTGTTCAGCCACGTCGTCAACAGTCAACGACCATTGCGCTAAACTCCAGAAAAACAACAACAACAACAACAAAACAACATGAAGCACTTCACTGCTAATGGGAGCCCCTTTTTGTTCCAGTCACAGCTTAGGATTCCACCAGCCATCGGCTGGAAGAATACAGAAAAAAAAACCGAAACAAAAACCATGAATCACTATTTTGAATCCTGTCCAACTGCTCAGACAGAGTTGGTCTGGACAACAGGGGCAGAGAACCGATTGACGCTGGTAGACAGGGACACGTTTCCTATAGAAATGCTAGATGATGATGATGATGATGATTATCATCATCATCATTATCATCATTGTTATTATTATTGTTGTTGTTGTTTCGAAAGGTAAACAGAGAGCTTTACATTGTGATGTTAGATTCATCTTCTTTATACGAAAGGTAAACAGAGAGCTTCATACTGTGATGTTAGGTTATTATTATTATTATTATTATTATCATCATCATCATCATCGTCAACATCATCATTATTACGAAAGGTAAACAGAGAGCTTCATACTGTGATGTTAGGTTATTATTATTATTATTATTATTATCATCATCATCATCATCGTCAACATCATCATTATTACGAAAGGTAAACAGAGAGCTTCATACTGTGATGTTAGGTTATTATTATTATTATTATTATTATCATCATCATCATCATCGTCAACATCATCATTATTACGAAAGGTAAACAGAGAGCTTCATACTGTGATGTTAGGTTATTATTATTATCATTATTATTATTATTATTATCATCATCATCATCATCGTCAACATCATCATTATTACGAAAGGTAAACAGAGAGCTTCATACTGTGATGTTAGGTTATTATTATTATTATTATTATTATTATTATTATTATTATTATCATTATTATTATTATCATCATCATCATCATCATCATCATCGTCAACATCATCATTATTACGAAAGGTAAACACAGAGCTTCATACTGTGATGTTAGATGAAGAAGAAGAAGAAGAAGATGATGATGATGATGATGATCATTATAATTACTATTATTATCATTATCATTATTACGAGGGTCATTCAATAAATAAGGTGAATTTTTCGGTATAAGGACTTCTAATACAGATAGAAGCTTACTTTTTTTTTTTTTTTTTTTTTTGTTTGTTTTGTTTTACTTCTTTTTCACATGGATTTAATTTGTTTTGCAGATTAAAAAAAACTTTGAGAGTTTTGACGATTAACAAAGATGGCCGACCAAGAAGCATGCTCCAGGATTGAACAGCGGTCAGTTATCAAGTTTTTGGTTGCTGAAGGGTGCAAACCAGTTGAAATTCACAGGAATGTCAACTGTGTATGGTGCCACATGTTTCAGCCGAAAAAATGTCTACAAGTGGGCTAAATTGTTTAAAGAAGGACGGAGCAGTGTTGAGGATGAAGACAGGCCTGGAAGGCCTACAGAAGTGAGGTCTCCTGAGGTGATCGAATCAGTCAATGACCTCATTCAGTCTGACAGAAGGGTGACAGTGGATGACATTGCAAGGACTTTGAGCTTATCTGTTGGGACAGCACACAAAATTGTCCATGATGACCTTGGCTACTCGAAGGTCAGCTGCCGGTGGGTGCCAAGGCCTCACACAGCAGCCCGAACGGTGCAGACCATCAACGAGCTGGGCTGGGAACTGCTCCCTCATCCCCCTTACAGCCCAGACCTTGCCCCTTCAGACTTTCACCTGTTTGGTCCCTTGAAAGCGTTCACGAAAGGCACGAAGTTTGAAAGTGACGATGAAGTCAAAAGTGTTGTGAGCGACTGGCTGAGACATCAGTCCAAAGATTTTTACGCTGAGGGAATACGGAAGCTTGTGCACAGATGGGAAAAGTGTGTGACAGTGCTGGGAGACTACGTTGAAAAAAAAAAGAAAGAAAAAAAGTAAGCTTCTATCTGTATTAGAAGTCTTTATACCGAAAAATTCACCTTATTTATTGAATGACCCTCGTATTATTACGTTATGAAGTTAAACAGAGAGCTTCATACTGTGCTAATTTCAAATGTCGGGTGGCACACCGTCGCGCTTTGCAAGGAAACATGCACGGAGCCCCACCGGTCTGTCTGTCTGTCTGTCTGTCCTCGATTCACGCCGACATTTCTTACGCGATCCAGCTTATATTCGACACACTGGACGCGCGTTTGAACCCTATCAGAGGTTTATTCATTTATTTATTTATTCAATCATTTGTTTATCTTTAATGTTCTATCGGTCTGTGAAGAGCTACAGCCCAGAGTTGACTCAAAATGGGAAGACAGGGACCACGTCAGTCCAACCCGTCGTTTTTTTTTTGTGTGTGTGGTTTTTTTTTTTTTT
>NC_134888.1:14053731-14071231 GCF_041734735.1 Babylonia areolata | reverse complement strand
ACACACACACAGCAGAGAGTGCACTTACGTAATCTTTCCATTCACTTCCTGTTTCCCTGGAGAAACATAAAGAGAGAAAAAAACAACTTGAATCCCAAAGATAAACCAAATGTCGAAGAAAAGTCCTCAGTTTGCAGTCATCTGAAGACAGTGTGTAGGGGAACATGTGGAGGGGGGGGGGGGGGTGAAGACGGACAGATGCAGAACAAAGACTGGAGGAGCAGGGGTCACAGTGGGGAGTGGGGGTGGGGGGTGGGGGGTGGGGGACACGCAGGGCTGCAGATTGAGAGGAGAGTTTATGCGTGTGTGTGTGTGTGTGTGTGTGTGTGTGTGTGTGCGTGCGTGTGTGTGTGTGTGTGTGTGTGTGTGCGTGCGTGCGTGCGTGCGTGCGTGTGTGTGTGTGTGTGCGCGCGCGCGTATATGTGTGTGTGTGTGCGTGCGTGCGTGTGTGCGTGCGTGCGTGCGTGTGTGTGTGTGTGTGTGCGCGTATATATATGTGTGTGTGTGTGTGCGTGCGTGTGTGTGTTTGTGTGTGTGTGCGCGTATATGTGTGTGTGTGTGCGTGTGTGTGTGTGTGTGCGTGTGTGTGTGTGTGTGTATTACAGACAAACAGATAGACAGGCAAATGGACAGATATATATATATATATATATATAGAGAGAGAGAGAGAGAGAGAGAGAGAGACAACAGACTGCAAACAGACAGACAGACAGACAGACAGACAGATAGACAGCTAGCTAAAAACGATGGACGAAAACACAAGAGGAAAACAACGCCCAGAAACAAGGACTCCGGGAGAGAAAGAGAGACGGGAGATTACCCAACAGGATTTCGCTGAGGATGGCTCCCCCTGTTTGCTCCGCCCACCCCAGCAGTCTCACCGCCTCCTCCCTCCCCCCTCTGCTCCCGTGAGGCATTGCGGTCAGTGGAGTGGTGAGGGAGAGGCAGAGTGCGCACACAGCGAATTGGACATTCATCTTCCTCCTGGTGTTGTCGGCCTTGTTGCTGTTGTTGTTGTTGTAGCTGTTGCCGTTGTTGTAGCTGTTGCCGTTGTTGTAGCTTGCTGCAACGCCGTAATACTATTGCTGCGTTATGCTCTTCCCGCCTCCTGCTTCTGCTGTTGTTGTTGTTCGCGTTGTTCGCGGTGATCTTGTTGTTTTTCGTTTGTTGATGCTGTTGTAGTTAATTCCACCCGTTCCTCTTCCTCTGCCTCCCAGTGTTGAGAAGTCTTCACCTGCAGGGTACATCGAGAGAGAACCTAATTTGAAAAACACAGTTACGGGCATCTAGTAGATTCATTCGATCTGTCTTGCAGTCAGACTTCTAACACGTTCACCCCTCTCATATAATTACATCAGATCGCAAACACCAAGCAGTTTTCGAATCGCCGCTCCCCCGGTCTCGAACAACACTGAGGCACAAACTCACGTTCGTACACAGGCATTCAAAAACAGGCATCGGCGTGTGACAACATACATGACCGCTTATGTATCACATCTTGGTACGATGTCATGTCGGCTGAGAACAAAGGGAAAAAAACAGAAGTTCATAAATGCTTGATAAAATTAATCGATTGAGACAAAACAAAAACCCAGAAATCGTATTATTTTTAACCTTTAAGTTTGAAACGGCAGAAAAATTGAACATCGAGTAGTTAACATCAGCACTTGGAAGAGTTGACAGTATCATAACACATGAAAAAAAGAGAACTAAGTCAATGAATAAGCGAACAACAACAACAGCAACAAATAACTGGACCTACACACATAAATAAGTGGAGTGATGGCCTAGAGGTAACGCGTCCGCCTAGGAAGCGAGAGAATTTGAGCGCGCTGGTTCGAATCACGGCTCAGCCGCCGATATTTTCTCCCTCTCCACTAGACCTTGAGTGGTGGTCTGGGCGCTAGTCATTCGGATGAGACGATAAACCGAGGTCCCGTGTGCAGCATGCACTTAGTGCACGTAAAAGAACCCACGGCAACAAAAGGGTTGTTTCTGGCAAAATTCTGAAGGAAAATCCACTTCGATAAGAAAAACAAATAAAACTGCACGCAGGAAAAAAAAAAAAATGACGCCGCTCTCCCTGGGGAGAGCAGCCCGATTTTCACACAAAGAAATCTGTTGTGATAAAAGGAAATACAAATACAAATACAAATAAATATTAGATGGACAATGAAAAACATGACAGACCCAAAACTATACAATGAACAAGCAACACACACACACACACACACACACACACACTCACTCACTCACTCACCTGCCCTGCAAACCGACAACTCCAGACTGACCGGGCGGCGGACCATCACAGACATTTTATCCAACATCATGCAATCGTGGCCTCAAACAGTCCACTCCCAGATCATGTGACCTATGTTTGCAAACACCAAGGTCTACATGAAGCTGTCCCAAATCGCGGCGTCTTCCCATCTTGCAGGGAGATAAACGGCTTTTTGTTGACCTCCAATACCGAAGACTGACCCCTCACTGGGCCTGGTCGTGATTCAAAATGTTCTGAACAGGCCAGGTTCAGTTCCAAGACCTTACGTCCCAGTAATTATAGATAACTAACTAACTAACCAACTAACTAACTAACCAACTAACTAACCAACCAACTAACTAACCAACTAACCAACCAACTAACTAACCAACTAACTAACTAACCAACCAACTAACTAACCAACTAACCAACCAACCAACTAACTAACTAACTAACTAACTAACCAACCAACCAACTAACCAACTAACTAACCGATTAAACAAATACAAATATGAGATGAACGACTGGAGACCGCTACTTAGTAACGCATTGGAGAAGGGGGCAATGTAACGTAAATTCAGACTTGATTGGGTACCTGAATTCAACTGGGGAAGGTCACAACGGCAGAAAGAGAGGAACTGACCCCGCCATCCATTGCCGAGCCCAAGGTACAGTGGATGTGATGAATTCACACCCCAGGTGGCGGTAAAAGACTGCAGAACATTAATTTTGACCTTCTATCTAACACAAAAACGTGAAAAGAAACTGTTCAGGAAAAGTTATATGAACCCCCTTCCCCCAAAACAATTTTGTTTACAGCCACATCCATCGTGCAGATGAAGCTCATGTTCTTTGTGGTGGGTTGGTGGAAGAAGTGGTTTTTTTATTATGTGTTTTTTTATCATTATTATCTTATATATATATATATATATTTTTTTTTTTAATAGTTCGTTTTGTTTTCATAATCAACCGTATCCTTAAGTTTGGCTCCAAGGCCAGTGTTAAAACGCTCAGTTCGAGCGTTTGCAATTGTTCGCGAACATCTGTTGATATCTTGCAAACACTGTCCCGGATCCTAGCTGAACGTATTTGGAGTTGGGAGACGGCTTCATCTGGGTCAAAGTATGAATCGTTTGTTCCTTCATTGCATCATGCTTGTGGCCTTGTGATCCTGGCTTAGGTCGGCCCCCAGTGAAACAGCTTGATGTCATGGAGAAACAAAATTGACAAAAACCAAAGAGAATAGTCTCGCAGTTTTCTGAGGGTTGGTGAAATAAGGTTTTTATCAGAATAATACTGGGATGAGAAGGTGGGGGCGGTGTGTGTGTGTGTGTGTGTGTGTGTGTGTGTGTGTGTGTGTGTGTGTGTGTGCATGCACATGTCCTTTTCTTAATAACATACAGAAATATAAATTTGTATCCATCACACTTGTAATGATTATGGTAAGTATCAAACTGATACACAGTAGATTGTACTTTGTTTTCACGATGCTTGATTTTTGTTGTTGTATTGATGCTGACCTTGGCGGTGACCAAGACCATGTCATGATGAACTTCAGAATATGGCCGAGAAACAAGAGAAGGAAAAACAGTCAACTCAAACTGAAAGGTCCTGACATCGCTGAACAATTCCAAGCAGTCGTAGGAGGAAAATTCGCCCCACTTCTTTTGCTTGAAAAAAAAATCTTGAAGCCCTCACAAGGAATTTCACTCAAGTGATGACTTCTTCTTCTTCTTCTTCGTTCGTGGGCTGCAACTCCCACGTTCACTCGTATGAATACGAGTGGGCTTTCACCCGGCCATGTAGGCAGCCATACTCCGTTTTCGGGGGTGTGCATGCTGGGTATGTTCTTGTTTCCATAACCCACCGAACGCTGACATGGATTACAGGATCTTTAACGTGCGTATTTGATTTTCTTATTGCGTATACACACGAAGAGGGTTCAGGCACTGGTAGGTCTGCACCCTTTACCCATCAGGCGCTATTACCGAGATTCGAACCCGGGACCCTCAAATTAAAAGTCCAACACTTTCACCGTTCTGCTATTGCGCCCGTCAAGTGATGACAAACCAGCAACAGAGGTCCTGGGGGTAAGCCGATGGAGCTCCAATCCATGGATCACAAGTAGTATCTGGAGTTGTGCAAACCCTGAAGAATCCTAAAACCACAATAGAACACCGAGAAAGGAAAGGAGGATAGAGCGCTATAAACAAGAAGATCAATAAAGAAATGAAGAATGCAAAGGAAATTGGATTGAACAACAGTGTGAAAACATTGAGTAAACCTTGACAGCAATGATACAAAAAGCCTTGAATGTTGCAAAAGACTTGACCAAACAGAAACGAAGTAAGATCAGACCATCCATGATATAGACAGCGACAGTCTCACACAGAAAAAAAGACGTAATAAAAATGTGGACAAAGTACTGCTCTAATATCAACAAGCACAGCTTATAAACAGTGCCAGATTCATCCAATGAGGATGACCTACCAATATTCCGGGAGGAGACTGCAGCAGCAGTGATGTAGCTGAAATGTGGCAAGGCTGCAGGCATTGACAACATCACTGCAAAACGTTTTTGAACTATGGCGTAAAGGCAGAAATCTAAATCCTAACTGCGTTTACGACCAAATCTGGCACACCGAGGAATGGTCACACGCCATGAAATCAATCACTTATCGTCACCCTTCCAAAGGAAGGAAATCTCCAGCACTACCAGAATTACCACAACAACACTTTGATCAGCTGTTATAGCAAAGTAATGCTCAAAGTCATTATATACGGATTACAGCTGCAAGCAGATACCATCATTGTTGAACAAGGTGGGTTCCGCAAAGGCAGAAGAACCATCGATCAGATCTTTAATCCGTGTACCCTTTGCAAAAAACACCATCAGTACAAGAGGCAATTCTACCACGTCATCATAGACTTCAAGAAGGCATCTGACAGAGTGGCATAAGCGCTATGGGACACAATAAAAAACCAAACACAACAAACAACTAACATCAGGCAAAAGCTTTTCAAAACCATCCAGCGGTACTCGCACAGGGTGCTGCTGGATAGTGGTTCCATGCTTCAGCTGGAGTCCATCAGAGCTGCCGTCTGGCTCTTATGCTGTTCAACATATTCCTGGAACGCATCATGACTGACGCGCTTGAAGATCGCGTCAGCACAATCAGCACTGTAAGAAGAACCATCACGAACCTTCGCTTTGCAGACATCAATGGGTTAGCAGGTAGTGAGCATCAGCACCAACAAGACAAAGTTGGCGGCCAGCCACAACCCCACCATCACCGTTGGTATAATTGTCCGGGGAAAGACACTAGGAACTGTTCCAGACTTCACCTACCTGGGATCAAATATCAACAACACAGGATCCAAAGATGGCAAAGACAACACCAGCATTATCCAGACTTAAACCTACATACAAGATCAGTTTCCTGCATGCACTTGTACATTCCATCTTCCTGTATGCGTGCGAGATACAAACCCTCACGGCAGATTTGGAAATGCGAATTCAAGCCGTGGAAATTAGGTATGATGGCAAGATACAAACCATGACACGCACTCCATCAATGGACAAGTGCCACAAACCATTAAACAGCCAGTCAAACCCTATGAAGATCCACCGACATCAATTAAGAAAAAAGAAAGCCATGCTGGTATGGCCAAATAGCAAGATGCAATGGTCTTGCTGGAACAGTCCCCCAAAGAACTGTTGAGGGAGTGAGACGATGCAATGGTCTTGCTGGAACAGTCCCCCAAGGAACAGTTGAGGGAGTGAGACGATGCAATGGTCTTGCTGGAACAGTCCCCCAAGGAACAGTTGAGGGAGTGAGACGGGGGAAAGAAAGGAAACAGACAGACAGACTGACAGGAAAACCATCTGCAGAGACCCAGGCTTTGACACACGACAGACCTGGGGGAGTCTGGTGAACAGTTCTTTCCGTGCTGTGCCCCAATGACTTTACTGTAGTATTGAGGCTTCTGGTCCACAGTATCTTTCTGATCTCATTCGTCCTTACATACCCTCACGCCAACTCCGCTCTTCTTCTGACACCCGTATGCTTAGGATCCCCCCTGCTCGAACCAAATCGTATGGCCATTGCAGTTTTTCATTCCAAGCCCCCTTTCTTTGGAATCAACTTCCTCAGCCTCTCCGTCACTCATCTTCGCTGCAATCTTTCAAATCCAGTCTCAAGACCCACCTTTTCCCATCCTGAATAATTCTCAACAGCTCATCCTTTTCCGGCATGAACTAAAATGACTGAGTGAGTGAGTTTTGATAGTTTCAGAAATTGTTGGTTGTATTTTTGATTGTGCACTATTTACAATTGTTTGCTATGACTTGTGTGTGTACGTGCGCGTGTGCTTGTGTGTATTGTGTGTGTGTGTGTTTGGGGGAAAGGGGGGGGATAATTTTCAATAATGTTTGGTTTCTCGTGTTCAATTCTTCCTTTTTGATATTTACATACATGTTCTGTTTGTAAACGCCTAGGGCTTATTTTCAAGATTAGGCGAAAATGCTCATAATAACAATAATAATGATGATGTGAGCTTTGTTTTCTCACTCACTTTCTAATCTGCTTCATACTTTGTGTTTATTTATTTTGCTGAATTGCTTCTTCTCTCTCTCTCTCTCTCTCTCTCTTTCATTCATGCCTTTTTTTCTTTCTTTTTTTCATATATCTTCTTTTTCATCATCATCATCGTCCGATTGCCCCCTCCCCCTTCTTCTTTTCTTTAAGTTCTGTATCTCTCTATTCAGTCACGGATCGTGATGCTATCTACGATGTCCGCCGTCACCCTATCTGAAACTGGGCGTGGAAGGACTTCAAAGCGGCTCCGGCATGACATCATCGGTAATGACGCACACACCGACTGTCCAGACGGGAACCAGCACGTGTTCTGAAGTCGAAGCCTTCTGAGCACTCCGCTGTTTGACGTAAGATGTGACGTAAATATCCCCAGCAGCCGACTGACTCGTTCGCTCTGTCCACATTCCGAAATGCTGCCAGAAAATGGAGGTCAAAGGTCGGCGTGTCAAGAGACACGAGGTGACCTCTCGTTCGTCACACTGTGAGAACGTGCTGACTTTTTCTCTCGTGACCTGAGTGAAGCAGCAACCTCCGTGGCCTCTCCATGGCCTGTGATGGTATCGACCATCAGTTCAAGCTGTTGTCATTGTTGATGACGATGTGACAGCCCGGGCAGCTAGCTGCACTGGGATGGCGGCTGCATACATTCCAGTGACGAAGCAAATAGAAAGAAAGCACACGAAACCACGGCCAGATCTTTCCCTGACCAGATGAAACTGCAAAAGAAAAACTGCTCTGTTGCAGATGCATGACAGCACCAGAACACGGACCTTTTTGAAAGTTTGCTTCACATTCCAGTTGGACTTTTACTTCCTTTTTTCCCTAAAGTTTGCAGTTTACATTGTATTATGTTTTCGCTCCTTTGTATTTGGACTTTTTGTTTGAAATCATACTTTATGAACAGACGTTAAACTGAAGAACTCAAGAAAAGCGCTTGCGCCAATAGAACTAGGTGTTGTCGTCACTACATTCAATAGTTCTACGTGTCGGTTGCACTGCTTAATTAAGTGTCATTGCTGGGTCAGTAATGCTACGTGTCAACAGCGCTGTTTTTTGACAGCCTTCTGTTCTTTACCAGTTCGTGAGGGTGTGGGTTCGAATCGCGCTCTCGCCCTTTGTCCAAAGTTTGACTGAAAAATCAAACTGAGCGTCTTGTCTTTCGGATGAGACGATAAACCTATGTCCCGTGTGCAGCAAGCACTTGGCGCACTGAAAAAGAACCCATGACAACGAGAGTGTTGTCCTCTGGCAAACTTATGTAAAAAGAAATCCACTTTCATAGGTAAACATATATATATATATAAACATTCACTCAAGTCCTGACAGCACGTTCGGTTATGCTGCTGTCAGGCCTCTGCCCAGCAGATGTGGTGTAGCGTATATGGGTTTGTCCGAACGCAGTGACGTCTCCTTGAGAAACTGAAACTGCGGATGTGAAGTCTTGTACTGGCTGCAGTGCAACACTCGCCCAGCATTTCTTTCTTTGTACTTCTCTCTCAGATGAAGGGGGTGGGGGATGGGGGGTGTCGGATTCTGCCAGAGGAGGACGACAGGGAATACTTTGTACAAGAAATTCACCCCAAGATTTTTGTTTTATCATGTTTTACGACAGTGAAATGGAGACGCCACTGAAACGAGCCCCTTTGAGATACTGTTATTTACAGTACCCTGACCGTGTGACGTCATTACATGGTAAACCAAGGACGTTTTGAATGGAATGTTCTGTGCGAATCCTGTCAAGCATTAGGATACATACAGGCCTGGCTCGATCCGATCCATAGCAAAAATCTGTCACCACAATTCATGACAGGTCCCTTCTTGAGATACCATAGCCACAGAGCAAGTCGTGGTGCTGTGTGTCTGTTTCAAAGGTGATCCAACGGCCCGATCGGATGACAAATAGAAGTTCGGTTCAAACCCCGTCAGACGTAAGACTTCCCTGGTTCGTTGACGTGGTTTGTCTTTTCCCAGCTGGTCATGATGGAAACACAACAATGCTTTGACAAGACAGTGCCGGACAGTAATTCGTCCCCTTGAGGACGACATGGCTGCTAGGGACAACAAGGGGTGTGGTCCAGCAGAAGTCACGAGCAACACCTGGGGATCGTGACCAGCACGTGCACGTTTCATGCTGGTGAGCTGCTCACCGTGCCTGCAGTGTGGCGCGAGATGTCTGTGTGACTCTGTTGTGTGTGTATGATGAAACACTTTGAAACTGGGGTTGGTGAGGTGAAGAGTGGGGGTCACCTCACGCTGGACGTTACTGTGAGGTCAGGAATGGTGAAAGAGAGAGCCGTGTACCCGGAAACTCACATCACGTGCCGTGCAGCCAGTCAGACTGACGCCAGCACGTGGTCAGTGGATGATGAAAACCTGTCCTTTGACCCAGTTATTTGACGTGCCATGCCGGCAGCGATTCTGTCCCGTAATTATTGCCATCCATGTCTGACGCAATCGTGAGCTTGGGTTCTGAAGAGGATGCCATTTGTGTGAAAGATTGTTGCATGGTTTATGGTCTGTTAGAAAAGTGCACATTGCAATTCTCAACACAGACAGCTTACGTATGCTCAGCTAATCTCATTTTGATGTAATAAAATCAACTGCCATGTTTTTACGCTGATCTAGTTCCGAAAACAAAGCTTGACATAAACATTCGAATCATGGCAGCAAGTATGCATGTGTGGTTCAGCGACAAGGTGATTATTGTCGCCTGTAGGGGCATAGCAGGTTATGTGTCCTGCTTGTGTTTGGGCCAGAACAGGCACTTCTGAACACCCCCAAAGCGAAACAGCAGCAGTGCAGGGTCTCCTCAGGTATGTGGCCAGCTGGTGGCCAGATTGTGGACTGCCGCCACTGGGACGGCGACAAAGCCAGGTGTTGTTGTGTATGGAAGACTGGCAATGAGCGGTGAGGGCGGTAAAATGCCACTGAAATGGCACGGAGAATGGGGCAAGAAGAATCTACCCCACCCCGTTCACCCTCAGTTGATTTTCTCTTTTCATTTATTCTTCTTTTTTTTTTAACGTTAAGAAATGACTGACGTCTCGGGTGAACGGAGCGTCAAAAAACATAACATCTTCTTTGCGCAGTAGTGGCGACCATCCTAATTTTGTCAAACGTTGTCCGAAATGATGAACATTGACGGTTTACACTAAGTGTCGCTATCACGCCACTGTCTAATCTAGTCAGGGTTATTTTGGAACTTTTGGTTTGAATGTCAGAGACTGCAATGTAAAGTGGAACGCCCAATTTTCTCTTTCAGTCTCGGTACGCTACGTGGGAATTTCAAGATTCATAACCCATTTTCCGTTGATGCAGCCAAGGTGTGACCCATTTTATGTTCGATATTGTCCCCGTAATGAATATGGACAATAATAACAACAAGTATACTACACGACAAGCCAGAATGATGTCGAGGGTGGCAGGTGATCTTAGTATACGGAAAAAGGAGAAATCATTATCTTTAGAATAATATTTTTTTAAGACACAGAGGAAGCCAAGACGTAGTAGTAACAAACAGTGTGGAATAAATGTGCACATAACTGAAAACAACAACAATACAGCTGGGCAGTTTCAAAGCGGCAAGAAATAAAAGGGTCAAGGTTTAAACAGCAGTCTACACATACAGGGTCCACTCAAATTTCAAACCGAAAAGTGGATCACGATTTAGTGTAGATAGTTGGCATCAGTTTTCAGTTATACCATAACTATCCGATTTTTTCATGGCGAAAGAAGCGCAGAGGCCGTGGCCGATATCCTGTGTGACTGCAGGGCTCTTATCTGTAACAGACTGTGTGGGAAGGCAGCAATGATAAGTCACAACAAGTGCTGAGATTGAAACAGATGACGTGCAAGTAGTCTGTTACGTTTTTCGGCCACTCTTTATGCTAGTCCGAAATGAGAGATTGACCTTTTTTCTTCCTAGTTTTCCGAACATGTGTACTCTGTAGCTTACAGTAACACTTTAAACGTTTAAAAGTTGAAGGTCTTTCAGACTTTTCACGGCTGTAGAGACAGTGAATTCAAATTCACCGTGTCAATGGCTCGGCATCGGAAGGCGGGACCAAATTCTCTCCTTCCGTCGCCTCATCCTTCCCCACCGAAGTCAATGGCTAAAACATGCAAAAATACCCCCCCAGATCACTGTCAAAAATACACCCCCAGATCACTGTCAAAAATACCCCCCCAGATCACTGTCAAAAATACCCCCCCAGATCACTGTCAAAAATACCCCCCCAGATCACTGTCAAAAATACCCCCCCAGATCACTGTCAAAAATAGACCCCAAGATCACTGTCCAAAATACACCCCCCGATCACTGTCCAAAATACACCCCCCGATCACTGTCCAAAATACACCCCCCGATCACTGTCAAAAATACACCCCCAGATCACTGTCCAAAATACACCCCCCGATCACTGTCAAAACCTACAACCCCAACTCAAAACTTTGTAAAACTGAGAAACTGTCCGGCCGTCCGACATCAATGAAAACTCTCAGACACAGAATACTTTGAATATAAGTAGCAAGATATGACCCGGGTGGAGAGGGGAGGGTGGTTGTGGGCGCGGGGGGGGGGGGGGGGGGGGTATGGAAAGAAAAGATAAGACAATCAAAAAAAATAAAAGGAAGAAGATGTGTGCAAATCGTAGGTTAAAATGGCCCACCACAAGTAATGGTGAAATACAGGTTGGGAGCTAGAATGAAACAGAAAAAAAAGAAAAAAGGGGGCTGGGAGCCGAGAAAGGGAGTCTTGATAGAAGTGGTGGATAGTGCCGAGGATGGTAGAACGGTGATGGTTTGTGGAGGTGGTGGTAATAATGAATGACAGGCTGATGGTTTGGGGGAGACGGATGAAAAGGATTTTCTTTTCCGCTGGATTCAGTGGCTACTGAACGCAGCGTGGTTGTGATGTCGTGTGTGACTTTCAGTTCGGTATCTTACACACACACACACACACACACACACACACACACACACACACACACACACACACACACACACACAATTTCAAAAGGATTCTCAACCACTGGGAGATGGGGCAAAAAGTAAAGTTTGATTTACAGAAGTCATTGACTGTTTGCCACCAAATTTTGATGAATGATAACAGACCATGGTATATGAATTAAAATGATATTTTTTTAGTGTGTGTGTGTGTGTGTGTGTGTGTGTGTGTGTGTGTGTGTGCGAGCGCGCGGGGAAGTGGGGGGGGGGGGAGGGGGGACTGAGCAATTTGAGAGAACTGTTCGGCGTTGGAATGCACGTTACGGAGTGACATGTAGTTTGAAACAGAACCATGCTGTATGGTTTTGTGTTGTACGTACAGCATACAGGCTTTGCGTAACAGGGTCAGTGTCTTATGCGGATGAGACCCATTTTATTATTAACCACACTTTGCCGTGACGTCCGGGTCCCCCCCCCCCCCCACTCCCCTTGGATACTAGTACAGCTGTATTGATAAGAAGTTGGTCAATTCATTTTTTCCCCCGGGTAGTACATCTGTATTGATAAGTTGGTCAATTCTTTTTTCCCCGGATAGTACATCTGTATTGATAAGAAGTTGGTCAATTTTTTTCCCGGGTAGTACAGCTGTATCGATAAGAAGTTGGTCAATTTTTTTTCCCGGGTAGTACAGCTGTATCGATAAGAAGTTGGTCAATTTTTTTTCCCGGGTAGTACAGCTGTATCGATAAGAAGTTGGTCAATTCTTTTTCTTCTGCTTTCGTGGGCCGCGGCTGTCATATTTCGGGGAACAACGTTGTCAGTTTCGGTTCAATCCTAAGAGAGGGGCGTAAAATCACAGAGTGTTTTTAACGCGAATTTTCATCATGCTATCATTCAAGAAACTTCCAACTATCAAATAAGAGGTGAACTGGAAGCAAAGTGAAGGACATTAATTTTACCTGTTTTCGGCCAACCTTTCCGTTCACTCCGTCTGACTTCTGTTTAATCAGCCAGGCCGACACCTTCACCTTCACCTTCACCTCTCCCGTAGTCTGGGTTCAGACCGTTGGGGCACCGCTGCTGACCTGACCACCACCCCTCTCCACTCTTCACGGTTTTCTGATTTCCTCAGGGCGTCATCGAGCGTCAAGCCTGTCCACCCCCGGATGTTGTCTTCTCATCTCTTCTTCTGCCTGCCGTCCTCTCTTTCTGCCTCCTTGTACGGTGCCTTGCAGGAACGTTTTGGCAAGACCAGATGATCGGGAGATGTGTCCATACCACCTAAGTTTGCGTTTCTTCACTATGGACAGTAGGTCTTCGTAGGGTCCAATACTTTGCTTGATTCTGTTCTTCACTTCCGTGTTAGTGAACACATTGTCAACACAGGCCGACACATTGTCAACAAATCGGAACTTCCGGCAACTGATTTCAGAGGAAAACTGGAGTGAAAGTAAAACAGGTAAATGTTCGTGGTTTTGTTTCCGGTTGACCTCTCATTGATCCTGAAACATTCCTTGGATGATGATGTGATGAAATTTCGAGTACGCCCCTCTCCTGGGATTTCACCTCGACATGTACGGCCGTTTTTACCCCCACCCCACCCGTTTATGAGATAGAAGCCGGTTTACAAGACACGAAATTTACACGAAACACAATAGAAGCTTGTATCTTCAGGTCTCCCGACATACTCCAGATGATGTAACACCGACAGAGGTGCGTGGCAGCTGCTCAAGATTCATGTACTGATTAAGAACTGGGGACACAGAGAGACAAACCCTAAGAGGCCAATCACCGAAGTGAGTGATCTGATAGCGGTGAAGTGAACGAAGGTCGAGGGACACAGGTCAGGTTACTGTGTCCAGGAAGGGGTCAGAATGAGGAGGCAGCAGGACTGGTGTGAAGAAGGTGGCAGAATGGTTAAAAAGCTCATCTGCCAATACTGTGTCCGTGAGGGTGTGGGTTCGAATCCCCCTCTCGCCCTTTCTCCAAAGTTTGATTGGAAAATCAGACTGAGCGTCTAGTCATTCGGATGAGACGATAAACCGAGGTCCCATGTGCAGCACGCACATGGCACACTTGATAATGAACCTATGGCAACAACACTGTTGTCCTCTGGCAAAGTTTTGTATAAGACATCCACTCTGACAGGCGCACAAATGTATGTGCACGCACTGAAGGCCTGACTAAGCGCGTTGGGTTATGCTGCTGGTCAGGCGTCTGTGGTGTAGCGTACATGGACTTTTTGTCCAAACGCAGTGACGCTTTCCTGAGAAACTGAAACTGGGCGTTGAAAGCGGTGTGGACTGAGCACAATGCTGGCCAGCAACAGGACGGGGGTGTGGGTGGGTGGGTGAAAGTGGGTGTGGGTGGAGTGGGGGGTGTGAGATGGGCTGGAGGCTATGTTAAAAGGGATGAAGGTTGTCTGTCTCTTTGTATCTAATCCCTTTCTTCTTCTATCCCTCCCTTTCTTATCCTTTGTCATTGTTATTGGTGTTGTTCTCGTCGTTGTCGTTGTTGTCACCTTTTTCCTTATATATATATATATATATATATATATATATATAGAGAGAGAGAGAGAGAGAGAGAGAGAGAGAGATTTTTTATTTTTTAAGTTGAATTACAATAAGATAAAATAAACAGGTGAAAGGGCCCATAGTCTTTTACGGCCACCAGGGCAGTGAATTCACACCCACTGTGTCAGGGCTGTGCACAGGAAGGCGAGGCCCAATCCTCTCCTTCCACAATTTTAACCTTCCTCCCCCAACCGAAGTCAGGTACCCATTCACACCTGAGTGGAGTGAGGGAAGTCGCCGACTGAGCAGCCTTTCCCAACAACACAACACCATGCCGAAACGAGGGCTCGAACCCTGACCACCGGTGTGTTTGACACTGGACCACGAAGTCCAACGTCTCACCGATTCTGCCATGGAGGAAAAGACCAACCTTTGAAAAGTGGACGAGAGTGGGAGAGAAGGACGTTGGGCAAGGTGGGAGTGTGTGGGGGGTAGGGTGGGAGGGGTGTGTGGGAGGGGGGGGGAGGAGAGGGGGTGGGCGGGTTGAGGAGGAGAAGGAGGAGGAGGGAAGGGCTTTCTCTGATACTGACTTACGCTCAGCCTTTGCTGACTTTCCTTCTTTGCTGCGCCAGGGACGGGGTACGTTGTGCAAGCTATAAATTAACAGACGCCCAGTTTGCTTAGCGGAAAGAATTTCCCCCGACTCTATTCTCGTTGACCTGGGGAACTTCTAATCTATCCTAAGCTGCTGAGATGGCTTCTGCAGCCCAGCCCAGCCCGGGGACCCACGTTAGTCATAAAATAAACGGTCTGAATGATCCAAGGATCGGCCCCCGCAAGTCAAGATTTGGAAGGTACCGAGGATCAAAATATCGCCTGGCACTGGGCATATAGATGTTTGGCTGAACACCAGTCTGTCCATGACACACACACACGCGTACGTGCGTGCGTGCGCAGGCAGACAGGCTGGCACGCAAACACACACTTCATCGAAACGAGTTTGAATGCAAGCATGTGAACACGCATAGCTGTCCACACACACGCACGCCTGCCTCCTACACACACACACACACACACACACACACACACACACACAAGTCCTGCAGAACTTTTTAAGTTTGCAAGAAAATATATTTTATTGAAAGCTCCCATATATTGTTCTTAATTGTTATATGCTTAAATTGCTCAGATAAACACGGAAAGAGATGTTTACAATGGAAGCGAACATTTTATTTATCTACTCATTCGTTTATTTATTTATTCATTTACTTACCTAACCCTTTACTTATTTAATAATTCGTCTATTTTATTCATCATGGTTCTTGCATACTGACCATGCGAGGGCATACGAATTGTGAAAACATGTTGAAACATCCTCAAGTAGTAGGCAAGCATAACCTGGAAACATACATAAACTAAATAACAGACAATCCAAGACATAGGAAACTCACCCACTTACTTTAAAAGAAGTCATTTTAAGCTGCACTGACGGTGATTAAAACAGTGAGTAACAGAGTAACAAAGGTATCAAAACAATGCCCAGAGTATGCGAAAAAGGAAACACACATACTGAAAACAACCAACTCAAAAGCATAAAAAGACCATGTTGGCAACAGCATTCCAGATGTGCAACAAGTGTCCATCAATGGTAGTGTTCCCACTGTCCACTGCCTCATCGTCAGGGAACAGCAGCCTAGTTAGCACACTGTATTGTATTGTATTGTATTGTATTGTATTGTGTCGTGTCGTATTGTATTTATTGTAATGAGTCGTACTGCATTGTGTTTTATTTATTGTAATGTGTTGTATAGTACCGCGTTGTGCTGTTTTGTATTGTAATGCATTGCATTGTATCGTTCTGTATTGCATTGCATTGTGTCTGATATAAACATAATATATTTCGGGATGCTTTCCCAGAGGAAACCACATTGTCACAGTGCGGTGTAACCATGTATTTTTCTTTTTTCTTCTGTCTGCAAGCGTGCCCTTATAACAATCACAATCTTTTTTTTTTCCTTTTTTTGTTATAGAATATAGACAGGAACAACTGTCTTTTTGCCATGAGTTCTTTTGCAATAGCTAAACGTAAACTGCTGCACAGGATCTCGGGTTTATCGTCTCATCCGAAAGACTAGCACCCAGGTCACCATTCAAGATCAGTGGGAGGGAGGGGTACAAAAATGGCGGTCCCTGCGAGAATCGAACCTGTGGTCACTCGCTTTCTGGTCTGGCGCTCTACACCAAGGTCACACTTTCAAACATGTAGAAAAGAGCAAAGACTGACTTGAAAACAGCGAAGGCAGACAATGAAAGAGAGACAGTCGACAGAACAGAGGAGAGGGAGAAAAAGACCGAAAAAATAAGACAGCAACACGGACTGTTTCTGCAACAGAGTTTACAGGAAACATCCATACTCTTTAGGAAAAAAAAGGGGGGGCGACCTCGATGTCCCTATTATGGGAGGAATTAGCGAACATAACCAATACCAAATCATAGTTATGTTGATTACAGAAACATACACGTCCATAACAGCAGTTCATACACATTGCAGAACTTCCAACAACAACAAAAATCGCCTACAAGATTTCCACAACAAATATATATAAACAACAGCAAGACCAAACTGACCGAACATCCAGTCCATTCAGAAGTCAGCAGACACGTACATTGCAGGCGACAGTGAACACTGATGGCCACACATCACAGAGAACGTTCACACTGCTCCTCTTTGGTTATTTTTCCACACAATGGTAAGTTCAACACTGTAATTGTCCTAGTGACTCTGTGCGGCAAGGATGTTGGTCAATGTGTATGGAGTAAGCGTGAACAGTGTTAATGGGAGGGGAGAAAAGGAAGTTATATAATGAATAAGATACCAAGTAAGTTGCATTGTGTTATATTCTATTGTGTTGTGTTGTGTTGTGTTGTATTGTAGTGTGTGTGTGTGGGGGGGGGGGGGGGGGGAGGGGGGGGGATCGGTGATGAGTATGTGTGTGAGAGTAAGAGAGAAAGACAGACAGACAGAGACAGAGACACAGAGACAAGAGAAGGCATGTAATTTTGTGCACCCGCGTTTTCAAAACGTCTTGGCCGGTGTGTCCTCCCAAAGAAGGCAGACTTCCTTGGAGTCAAGGAATAAAAATCTCTTGCGGAAAAAACAAAGAGTGATCATGGTGTAACAATGA
>NC_134888.1:14018731-14043731 GCF_041734735.1 Babylonia areolata | reverse complement strand
AACAACCACCGCCACCACCACTACCACAACCTTCACCACCACCACTACCACTACCACAACCTTCACCACCACCACCACTACAACAACAACCACCGCCACCACCACTACCACAACCTTCACCACCACCACTACCACTACCACAACCTTCACCACCACCACCACTACAACAACCACCACCACAACCACAACTACTACCACCACAACCACAGCCACCACCATCACCACCACCACTACCACAACCTTCACCACCACCACCACACGCACCACCACCACCACTGACCCTTGGCCCCCCAGGAGGTGATGCAGACGAGCCGTTTGACGCCGGCCTTCCTCATGGCCGTGACGATGTGGGGCATGGTGTCGGTGTACAGGGAGCAGGGCGTCCAGATCCCGCCCCGGGCACCCAAGCTGGACAGCACCGCCTCCACTCCGCTCATGGGCTCCACCAGGTCGTCGGGGCTGCTGAGGTCCACCTTGTGGATCTGTTGAGGAAGGAATTAAGGGGGGTGTGTGGAGGGGTGTTTAGGAAGGAGGAGAGTGGTTTGATTGCCGAGGTCCACGTTGTGGATTTGTTGAGGAAGGTAATAGGAGTGTGTGTGTGGGGGGGGGGGGGAGGGTTAGGAAGGAGAAGGATTGGTTTAGTTGATAAGGTCCACCTTTTGGATTTGTTGAGGAAGGTAATGGCGGTGGTGAGGGGCGGGGGGGTTGGGGGGTAGGTAGGAGATTGGTTTGCTGCTGAGGTCCACCTTGTGGGTCTGTTGATAAAAGGTAATGGGTGTGTGTGAGGGGCAGGGGGGGTAGGAAGGAGAAGAGTGATTTGGTTGACAAGGTCCACATTGTGGGTCTGTTGAGGAAGGTAATAGGGGTGGTGAGGGGAAGGGGGGGGGTTAGGAAGGAGGATGACTGATTTGGCTGCTGAGGTCCACCTTGTGGGTCTGTTGAGGAAGTTAACTGAGGGGTGGTGGTTAGGAACGAGGAGAGTGGTTTGATTGGTTCTTTTGGGCTTTTTTTTGGGGGGGGGCGGGGGGGGGGGGGGGGGCGGGGCACGATCTAATCAAGCACGCCCCAATCTTATTTGTCCAAAGGAGTTAAATGGTTTAAGATGATGTGTCATGCACTGTGTTTTGAAGGTTTATCTTGATTTTATTTTTTTTGTGCAGCTAAATGATTAAGATGATGTGTCATGAACTGTGTTTTGTAGGTTTTTACTGTGTTTTGTAGGGTTTTTTTTTGTGGGTTTATCTTAATGTTATTTTTTGTGCAGCTAAATGGTTAAAATGATGTTTCATGAACTGTGTTTTTTGTAGGTCTATCTTAATGTTATTTTCGTGCAAGTGACAGTTTTGTGTTGAACGCGGCTGGACATTTTGTGTAGTTGGACAGTCCTGATATGGCCCTGTGCGGTCATCTGCACCATAAGCAACAATAACAACAACAACAATAATAATAGGGGTGGAAAAGGGTGTTCACTTTCTCTTTTCTTTGTGGTGGAGGTGACAGTGGTGTGGAGATGGTTGTGTCGCGGTGGTAGTATTGTGGTGTGCTTTTGTTGCTGTTGTTGTTGCTGTTATTGTTGTTGTTGATAGTAGAAGTAGTAGTAGTGGTGGTGGCGGTGGTGGTGGTGGTAGTGGCAGTAGTAGTAGTAGTAGCAGTAGTAGTAGTAGTAGTAATAGTAGTAGTAGCAGCAACAACAACATTAGTAGTGGTTGTTGTAGCTGCAGCTCTTTCTGTTAATCGCTGTCTCGTTTTCTCCCGCTTCCTCAAATATCACATACATGTGAAAACATACTGAGTGAAACTATTACTACTGCTGCCGCTGCTGCTGTTGCTACTACAACACAACAACAAACAAACAGTATTTAGGCCTCAGTAGCATGCGTGTCCATGGAGCACATTGTACAAACAAACAGGCTATCCTATTATCACAGAGATACTGCACTACAACTACAAACTGGTAGCCAGATTACCCCACGACCAGAAACCAACAAACGAACGTTCTTCCTTATCAAACTACAAACACATTGTCCTACAACTACAAACATGCTACCCCACGACCATTAGAAACAGGTTAAACAAATGCTACTATAAACGGGTTGCCCTATTACAATAAATATATCAACCCCACCCCTTTCCCCCTAAAACAAATGAGTTTCTGTTGGCAATTCAAGGACAGTGAGGGGAAGAGAGAAACAGGAGTAGACAGGTAGACAGACAGACAGACAGATAGATAGATTTATTAACTGACAGATAAACAGATCAGTTTCAGTTTCAGTAGCTCAAGGAGGCGTCACTGCGTTCGGACAAATCCATATACGCTACACCACATCTGCCAAGCAGATGCCTGACCAGCAGCGTAACCCAACGCGCTTAGTCAGGCCTTGAGAGGCCTTGGTAGGCTGGTTGGTTGGTAGGTAGGTAGGCAGGTAGACAGGTAGGTTGGTAGGTATCCCGAAAAGGAGTCGATTTCTTTGTGGACAAAAGGGGAGAGAGAGAGAGAGACGGCGAAGTGGGGTGAGGTTATGGGGGGATGTGGGGGGGGGGAGGGTGTCCACTATCAGCAGCGGCGACTACAGCAGACGGTAGCGGAGGAAGGTAGCATCAGTAGCCGTGTCTCAGCACCCATGTCCCGCGGCCGTGTTCAGTGATCCGGTGCAAGCAAAGACATCCCTGAGGAAGAACTCACTGGCATTGAGAATTGTCAACATTTAGAACAGCCTTCCGACACATGTCGTTTGTGCAAAAACTGTAAACACTTTTAAGAACAGGCTCGACAAATTCTGGTCAGACCCAGAAATCATGTTTGAAGACTTCAGAGCAAAAGAGTACTGACAACCGGCAGAGGCGCATATGAGCAGCCTGAACGTAGAGTCCGATGAAGAGGAACGAACCCCTGGGACCTGTATCGGAAAACATCTCTAAACAGACATATTACATTATAAATAGATAGGTAGTTAGACAGACATATAGATAGATAGATATGTAGAAACACAGACAGACAGACAGACAGACAGATAGATACAGACAGATTGATAGACTGACTAACTGATTGATTGATAGATAACAGACATGTCCCATTCTCTTCTTACCTGCAGGTTTTCATGTTGCACCTGGGCCGCCATCTTGTCAGGGTCGCGGACCAAGGCTCGAACCTCGTACCCGTTGGCCAGCGCCTGATGGACCACCTGTAGACCAGTGGGCCCCGTGGCTCCCAGCACGGCCACCTTCATCTTCTTGTCGTTCTTGTCGTTCACTGCTTCTTTCTGTGGGGAAATCGGCCACTTATTTACTTGTTCGTTCGTTCGTTCATTCGTTCTTTCATTCATTCTTCTTGTTTGTAGCCTAGTCAATCGCATTATCCTTACCGCAGTTATTACACACACATTCATTCGTTCAGTCTTTTTCCTTGGGGGAAGAGGGGGGTCTTTTTTTTTTTTTTTTTTTGCTTGCTGTCCCCATGGTCTGCGCCGTTTCAGTGGCGTTCCTCCTCACACCTGTGTTCGTTTGTCGCCGTTCCAGCGTGGGGCAGTTCACAGGGAACTGTCGATGTTAGGTCGCCAGAAGGCCACTCACCAGCTCTTTCATTCCACTTCACCATCTTTGCGTTCGCTGGCAGTCAGTCAGACAGCCAACCAGCCAGCCAGTCTGCATCTGTTCTTCCAAGGTCCTCCCAACTGCCATAGAACATGGTCCTCAATGGAGCTGCATCTGGCTGTATCGCCTGTCGTTCTGGATAAAGCGGACACCTCTCTTCTTCTTCGTTCGTGGGCTGCGACTCTCACTTTCACTCGTATACATGAGTGGGCTTTTACGTGTCTGACCGTTTCTAACCCCATGTTGGCAGTCATACTCCGTTTTCGGAGGGGCGGGGGATGGTGCGTGACGGGTATGTTCTTGTTTCCATAACCCACCGAACGCTTGCATATAATTTGATCTTCTGTATGCGTATACACACGAAGGGGGTTCAGGTACTAGCAGGTCGGCACATCTGTTAACCTGTCAGATCAGAAAAAAACACCCGTGACCGGTATTCGAACACGGAACCCTCCGACTGAAAGTCCAACGCTTTAACCACTCGGCTACTGAGCCCGTCGTGCAGGTCTCTCTGAAGAACGGTGTCAGCTGTCTGGGTTTCTCCACTGCAGGGGCAGGTTGGTACATGATGAGTGCGCCAACCTCACTTCTTATTTATTTGATCGTTGGGTCTGTGGAGGCTGGTTCGGAGCCTCACCAGGATCACGTGCTGCTCTCAGGACAGACTGTGGTCGTTGATTTTCTCTGTCTGTGGCTTCAGGAGTGACCGGAAGAAGCTCCTCTTCTCGTGGTAGCTTCCATTCATTGATTCACATTGCTCCCGGCTCGTCCAACTGTGTGGGCCCTATCAGAGCATCTACCCATTTGTGTCTTCAATAATTCGTTGTTGTTTTTTATTCATTCGTTCATTCGTATGCATTCATTCACCCATCTTTGCGTTCTACCGTCCCCAACCATTCGTGTTGTTGCTTGCCCGGTAAACAGGTGTGCCATATTAAGGGTACTTGGCAAATATTCATTCGTGCATTCATTCCCTTATCCATTCGTTCGTTCGCGTTGTGTCAGCCGCAAACAACCTATATCGGCCACGTCAAACGGGCACATTTCTTGATTCATCCATTCATTACTCTATCAATTCATTCATGTTTATGAGCAAGGACAACCGCATCGGCCATACTATGGGAAATATCCATTCATTCATTAACCCATTCATTTATTCATTCGCGTTGTTTATCTCCCAGTCAATCATGTAGGGCCATAATTATCAGGGCGGTCTGACAGAAAACTATGAATGTGCACAATAGCTTAATTTCATGTCTGTTATAAAACTATAAACGTCTTCAGTATTCCTACTGCCATATTAGGGCAGTATGATGAAAACTGTAAACGTATTTAATACATTAACTTTATGGCTGTTTCATATACAATACTATAAACGTGTTCAGTATCTTAAATGTCATACCAGGGTGGTCTGGTAGTATACTATAAAAGAATATATAATTGTTTAACTTTAGGGCTGTTTGATATTCAAAACTATAAACGTGTTCAGCATCGTAAATGTCATATCGAGTGGTCTGGTGATGAATTATAGAGAACAACAGCTCAACTTAATGGCTATTTTATATTTAAAATTATAAACGTGTTCAGTATCTTAAATGCCATGTCAGGGCGGTCTGGTAGTAAACTATAAAAATGTATACAACTTTGTGACTATTTGATATATAAAAATTTGAACGTGTTCAGTATCTTAAAATGCCAGACCAGGGTGGTCTGCTAGTGAACTATAAACAGGTACAATAGCTTAACTTAATTAAGGGCTGTTTGATATAAAACTATAAACGTGTTCAGTATGTTAATTAAAAGGCAGGGGCAGGAAAGCAAACGCTGACAAACGGAGGCACGGGACCTACATGCACTCCGTGACTGACGTCATCCTTACACAAGGACACGCCCCGTTGACACCTTGTAGTTTGACACCCCTCATAGGTCACCAGGTCATAGGCGCACCTATTTTCGTCACTCATCTACGTGTTCATCCACAGCAACGGACCGCAGAGGTGAGAACGGCAATCCTTGAAGAGGACCTCTGGAGTAAAGTGGGGTAGGGGGTGGGGCGGGCAGACAGAGTGGGTTTGGGGGGTTGGGGGGAGAGGATGAGAGAGAGAGAGATGCTGCATGTAGAGAGAAATTTCGCAAGCTTCACAACTTCCGATTTGTATGATTTACTGCAAACAGATGATCACAGTCATGCCCTAGTTAACAACGCATATGTATCACACGTTTCCACAGGTAGTCATCTCTCTCTCTCTCTCTCTCTCTCTCTCTCTCTCTATATATATATATATATATATATATATATATAATATGGACAAATAAATACTTGAAAATTGTAATAAGATTCTGGATGGGCATGTCTGGTGGCGACTCATACAGAGAATCTGATTACAATGATTTGATAAACCCATTATGACAACAACAAGACAGAAAGAAGACGATTTTCATTTTGTTTCGAACTTAAAAGATGAAAGAAAAAATATATTTTGACCAAATATGCCTTACAACCATACACTCTTAAGTCGAGTTATTTGATGTCCCAAAGGCATTAAGTGATGTGTGGATTAGGTCCCACTTCCTCCATTAAGTGATGTGTGGATTAGGTCCCACTTCCTCCATTAAGTGATGTGTGGATTAGGTCCCACTTCCTCTATTAAGTGATGTGTGGATTAGGTCCCACTTCCTCCATTAAGTGATGTGTGGATTAGGTCCCACTTCCTCTATTAAGTGATGTGTGGATTAGGTCCCACTTCCTTCATTAAGTGATGTGTGGATTAGGTCCCACTTCCTCTATTAAGTGATGTGTGGATTAGGTCCCACTTCCTCTATTAAGTGATGTGTGGATTAGGTCCCACTTACTCCATTAAATGATGTGTGGATTAGGTCCCACTTAAGTGATGTGTGGATTAGGTCCCACTTAAGTGATGTGTGGATTAGGTCCCACTTCCTTCATTAAGTGATGTGTGGATTAGGTCCCACTTAAATGATGTGTGGATTAGGTCCCACTTAAATGATGTGTGG
The DNA here is from genome assembly GCF_041734735.1 of Babylonia areolata. NCBI lineage: Eukaryota > Metazoa > Mollusca > Gastropoda > Neogastropoda > Buccinidae > Babylonia > Babylonia areolata. The sequence continues at coordinate 14,037,125 of NC_134888.1, read as the reverse complement.
ATTAGGTCCCACTTCCTCCATTAAACATTCAAGCCTGGAGAAATCGCTACCTCGTAACATGTTGCACTGTAACTGCTACTTGGTGTGATATAATTTCAAACAAATCGATGTAACATGTGGTTCGTTTACCCCTTCATAGGGGCTATGTTATCCTAGCCCCCCCTTCCCCCGTCCCCCCCTCCCCCTACCCCTTCTCTCTAGTCTACTTGTGACAACATTTTTTCTATCTAATAATGCTTCCGTTGGCAAAGTAAATTTTCTCCCACTGCTGCTTCGTGTTTTTCTGTATATTGTCTGTGCATCCTGTAATCTGAACAGCACACTCCATAAATGAATGAACGTTTGATCTAACGGTTATACGATGCGCTTTCAAAAAAGCAGTCCACGCAGATTTTTTTTTCTACCTTTATCTTTCGTTCAACACTGTCATTTTTTTGGTTTTTGTTTGTTTTTGTTTGTTTGGGGTTTTTAGTCTTAATTTAAACATGCACACCTACTAAACATGCAAAAGCATGAATTTGTTATAAAATGGCTGCCATACATGAACCTGATAGAATAATGAACTTTGTCAAACTTATAAAATGGCTGCCATACATGAACCTGATAGAATAATGAACTTTGTCAAACTAGTTTCACAATGCATTAGTTAAAGAAAACTGACTTTCTGTTTCCCCAATGTTACTTTATTCTGTTATCTATTGTTGATATTTGTATGTCCTTTGTCTTGTGGTGATACAAATTCATACTTCGAGTGTATTACACTGCCTATTTAGAATGATGAAAAAGTGCAGTGTAGACACTCATATGAAGAAACGTCCTACCTGTGCATACCAAGAAAGTGCCCCAAGTGTTTTTTGTTTTTTGTTTGTAACGAAGTGCATATTTAGAACAGTGACAAAAAAGTAAGTAAAATAAGCACCATGTATGCCCTATGTTCTTCTTCTGTATACGTCTTTGTCTTGTTACACTTTCTTTTCTTGCTATGCATTAAGTTAATGTATTCGTACTGTTTAGTTATATTAAGATTTGTGCAATGTCAACAAAAATTGAATGAATAAAACTATTTGGAAAAAAAAGAAAAAGAAAGAAAGAAACTCCATGGTTTATATACTGAGCCGACAAAAAATTTAGCGCGGGGGTCACTGGTTTTCGATCCGCTACACTCTACTCATGGGAATAACATAATGAATTTTAAAATAATGATAATTATCATGGTGATAATGACGAGATGACGATAAGAAGAAGAAATCGTTGAATAATTGAGAAAACAAAATGGCAATCTGTTTGATAAAATCATAACACTGATGAAGAAACGTCGTGGTGATAATGTGATGATGATGATGATGATGATAATGAAAATAATGATGATGATGATGATGATAATGATGAATACCATTACAACACTGAAGGCTTTTTTCTTTCTTTTTTCAAAAACGCTTTCTCTGCTGATTTTTCTTTTTTGCAGATTCAATTTGCCTTAGAGTCCATGCAGCCGACAACACTCTGTGGTGCCACAGCTTCTAAAAAATGTCACAGAACAAATCATAGAAAACAGAACTGAGTCAAACATAAAAACTCAATCAAACACACACACACACACACACACACACACACACACACATATATATATATATATATATATATATATATATATATATATATATATATATATATATATAAACTTGGACAACTCCAGTTAAAACAGGCTGTCTCTGGTGTCAGCCATTTCATACGGTTCGAAACGCCAAAGTTCAGACATGATGATGATGACGGTGATGATGATGATGATGACGGTGATGATGATGATAATAATGACGACGATAACTCACCATAGTGAACACACTACGAATTGACGTACGAACGGCGCCAAACCTGTCCATGTTTGATGTCCTGCCTCACGCCTTTTTTTAACAATTTTTTTAAAATCTCAAAACAATAACCAAAGCTGCAGACTGAACGTGGACGATGAGCAGTACCCAACACACCGATCCTGCTCTACTGACCAAGGTGGTACAACATTCTCCTCACGATTTGAGTCACTCGTTCTCACTGTGATTTAGCTCGCCTGCTGTTTGTGATCAATATATCTTGCTGCACAGATGGTGCACATACATCTGAACTTGTGGGCATCCGATAAAGATGCATGAACGATCCTATGTATACACACGCACGCACACACACACACACACACATACGCGCGCGCGCGCACGCACGCACACACAGACACACACACACACGCACGCACACACACGACACACACACACATAATGAACTGACACAACACGCACACACACACACGCACCGGTCACTCACACACACACAGACGGACACACACACACACACACACACACACACATACCATCACACACACACACACACACACACACACACATTTAAAGAGAGAGATTTAGTATATATACTGTTGTTTGCCTGTGTACCAATAAATACGGCAAACAGTGTAATTAAAGATAAAATGTTATGACACAGTAAGCAGACAAACCAAGTTAATCACTGCTGCCGAAAAGGCGAGAACAGATGGAGGCTACTGAACTGCAATAGGCCTTATACGTGTCGGCCCTGTCTGTCAAGCACAGTCGACATGTTTCTTCCCAAAACCCAAACATAGACCATCAAATAACATTTACGTCAGTGTAAGAACACGTAATCAAAATCAAAACTACTCGGTTTTTAACTGGAGAATTGTTGCACGTTCACGCCGAACACATTAATTCGCAATCGTGTTCAATGAACGAAACCTGCCGACAGCCCAAGGCGCTCAATCTCTACAGCTAAAAAAAAACAAACAGCCGATTTTTTTTTTCTCTGTCACGGTCGTGTTCGCAGTAATTTTCCTTGCGAGCTTAGTAAGTGATCTATAAGCTTCCACGCACCGCTATCGATTATACCTGTATTAATTTCACAAACCTCTCGCAAAAATCGTAGCAACAGATGGTCCCCAGTCGAATGTCGTCTGCGTCTGTTTTCACAGGTCCTGCGCGGCTGCTGTGTCAGCGTGTGTGTCCAAAACGTGTCACACTGCTCCCCGCACTATAATAATACAGAACTCCTCGCCTTGCTTCCCGCTGGATTCTGACTCGTGTTCGGAGTTTGTGTACCGGTGAAACTTGAAGCCTTTCCTCACCTTTTTTTTTTCTTCTTCCCCCGTTGATGTAATTTCCCAATATCTCAGCTCTCAGTTCAGCAAGTGTGTCTGATGAAACATCGTGGAGACGACATGCGCGCGTGCACGTTTTTCAGTAGGAAGGAAGGGGGAGGGGGTGGGAAGGTCGGGTGAGGTGAAAGGTTGTTGTGGTTGGAGTGTGGCGACCTGAGAGGGGAGTGTTCTGAGTGTGAATGCCATTCTGTTCTGCATTCGTTGGCAGGTCTTAACCCCTGTGTGTGTGTGTGTGTGTGTGTGTGTGTGCCTGTCGGGTGCAGTCGTCATTCTATTCACAAAAAGAGGGAAGGGGGGCGGGTGACAGAGACACTGAGTCAACGAAAGAGAAGGAGTGGGGGGGGGGGGGGGGGCGGGGGAGGGAAAGCACTTTAAATGATTGTTAGTTAAGAGAAGGACAGAGAAAACAGCGATTTTAGAGAAAGACAGAGAGGGGGGATTCTGAAACAGGAGTTTGTTTTCAACTTAAATTAACGGTTGAAACTGGCATCTTAAAAAAAAAAAAAAAAAAATTCAGTGGTAAAATTGTCTCACTGATTTGACCACAGCGAAATATGACGTCGTAGTTCAACTGACTGATGCATTTAACTTTTATTTCTTCACAGTCTTTCATGTGTCAGTTTAATTGCTGAACAAATGATTTTACCCCTTTTGATGTCGCAAGTAAACCGGATAGGTTATCCAAACTCTGTGTGTGTGTGTGTGTGTGTGTGTGTGTGTGTGTGTTGTCTGTGTGTGTGTGTGTGTGTGTGTGTGTGTGCGCGCGCGCGCGCGTGTGTGTGTGTGTGTGTGTGTCTCCTCTGTGTGTGTGTGTGTGTGTGTGTGTGTGTGTCTCCTCTGTGTGTGTGTGTGTGTGTGTGTGTGTGTGTGTGTGTGTTTAAAAAGTTAAAAGGTGATGTTTTATATCGGATTTGCTTTGCGAGAACTCTGTTGAATGTGATTTTGTTGTGATGTGCTGCATTCCAGATTTTACTCTTCTGCTTATAATATGTATATATCACAGTGATTCCATTTCCCTTCAATTTTCTAACTGACATAACAAAGTTCTTCGGATTCTGAATCAACGGATCAACAGAGAATTTTCATTACAACAGCATGGTCTGAATCTAATGTTATAATGGCCTTGCCACAAAAAAGTGGATTACAGATACAACATAAAGTGACATTGACTATGATCTATTGTATACAGATGCTATTGGACATCGGTGGCATTGAGATTATCTATTGTATACGGATGTTGTTAGACATCGGTGGCATTAATCTAATGTGTGTAGATGCTATTGGACATCGATGGCATTGACTATGATCTAATGTATACAGATGCTGTTGGACGTCGGTAGCATTGATGTAATGTATACAGAATCTATTGAAAATCGATGACATTGATCTGATCTATATTATGCTATTGGGCATCGGTGGCAATGACTATGATCTAATGTATATAGATGCTGTTGGACTTCAGTGGCACTGATGTAATGTATAAATGCCAAATGGTCATGTGATGTCCACAGGGGAAAGCTGTGTTCGCTTTCTCCCACAAAAATACCACGGCACAGAGCGGCCCCCAGATAACCGCACGTGCTCCTCGGTAACTAGTTAGTGTTTCAGTCGCGGAGTGTCGATAGAGGCGTGAAGACTCTCCAACGTCATTAGCGCATAATTAGTGTTAATTAATCGACCGAATAATACAAGGGGTATCCCATGAAGAGATTTAAAACTGAAATAGTTTCGCGAAAGAAAAACCACACACACAAAAAAACTCGCATCAACCGGATGACGATAACTGTGAAGTAAGCGACCGATGCCCAGACTAGCTAGACACGAACTGATATCTCAGACAGCCAGCACGCACGCTCAACCCATGTTTCTGAAGTGGCGCCCTGTCATTAGGTAGAACTCAAGCCTTGAGAAAAGTTGTCCAGCCAGCCAGGACTTCGCCCACCCGCTGACAGCCAGGACCCAGCCAGGACACGGATAGCCAGGACTTGACCCACCCGCCGACGGGCGCAATAGCCGAGTGGTTAAAGCATTGGACTTTCAATCTGAGGGTCTCGTGTTCGAATCTCGATAACCGGCGGCGCCTGGTGGGTAAAGGGTGGGGATTTTTCCGATCTCCCAGGTCAACATGTGTGCAGACCTGCTGGTGCCTGAACCCCCTTCGTGTGTATACGCACGCAGAAGATCAAATACGCACGTTAAAGATCCTGTAATCCATGTCAGCGTTCGGTGGGTTATGGAAATAAGAATATACTCAGCATGCACACCCCCGAAAACGGAGTATGGCTGCCTACATGACTGGGTATGACGTAAAAGCCCACTCTTGAACATACGAGTGAACGTGGGAGTTGCAGCTCACGAACGCAGAAGAAGAAGAAGACCCAGCCGTCAACAGCCAGGCTCCCCACCACCCCCCACGGGACACCCGACACGGGACACGGGACACGGGACCCCCCAACCCGGTGAGGCAGCCAGGACCCAACGTCTGGACAACACCACCATTCATGGAGCAAGACCACAGCAATGGACAACTTCACTTCAAGCACGAGAGCTAACTGCATGGTCATTGAGCTCATCTGTTTAAAGCTCCTCTGTTATGAAAACAATGCCGTCACGTGTACAGCACGTGCTTCAGTGCTGCTGTGTGCTGCTTGCCGAATTGTGTTGTGTTGTGTTGTGTTGTGGTGTGGTGTGGTGTGTTGTGTTGTGTTGTGTTGTGTTACTTTTTTGTCACAACATATTTCTCAATCTGTGTCAAATTCGGAGCAAATTCGGACCGCTCTCCCCGTTGAGCAAATTCGGACCGCAGTCCCCGGTGAGAACGTGTCGCCACAGTGCAGCGGCACCCTTTTATTTTTCTTCGTGTGCGTGCAAGTGCACTTATTTCACTACCAAAGGGTTTTTTTCAACATTTTTTTATTCAGACAAAGGTTTACAGACACAGAATTTATATATTTTGTGCATTAGAAAGTATAGGGTAAGCACATAATTAAGTTCTAAGTACTGACAAGTCCACAACAGCAAAACAATACATATTCAATAGCATAATTCCAAGGTAGCATTGTACAACTTAATCTTGTATTAAACATTTATAAAGTGCACATGTTTTCCACAAATTTGTTATATTCCATAGTTATGTTAAAGGCATACTTGTCTATTTCATATGTCTGTTTGAGGTCTTTTTTTCTTTTTTTTTAACATTTGTGGTGTTGGTTTTACATTGTTGATTAAACTACCACAGTTGATTTTTCTTCACAGTTTCTTTTCAGGGACAGTCTTCTCATGGCATTGGGTCAGTGTTTGTTTCTACGTGCATCAAGTGCGCTGTACACAGGACCTCGCTTTATCATCTCAACCCGAATGACTAGCAGTCCAAACAGCCTCTCAAGGTCTAGCATAGAAAAGGGGGTGGCCGGGGGGTGGGGGGGGGGGGGCGGACATTCTGGCGAGTCTGAGATTGGATCCCGAACCGTCAGATTCTCTGGCTTCCTAGCTGGACGCGTGAGCAGGCAGGCCACATCAGTGCTGTCTCGGGATGGGCTCGCTGGAAACACTGACTTACACATATTAAGTCCGTGGTTGGAACTCGAGCTGATAAACTTAGTTGTTAAGTTGTACTCGCCCACACATACACACTGAGCGTGGTAGGACTTAAAAACCCCAAACCACCACCACCACCACCACCACCAACAACAACAACCAAAACCAACATCAACAACAACAACATCAACGACGTGTTATGCATTAATCATCAACTGCAAAAGCCGGGTATAAAAACGGGTGTCCAATATATTCTGAACCATTGTGAACTGGTTCACCCAGGCAAGGACGCCTGGTATGACACATTGCCAACATCAGCTGTTCTTTCTCAGGTGAGTCACCTGCGTCCTGTTTCATCAGATGATCGAAGTTGTGGGCGGCACGATCATCACCTGGTGATTTCACGTCGCCCGCCACATGGGTTCGCTTTTCTTTTCTTTAAATTCAGCTCTTTTAAGTTAAGAAAAAAAAGCAACAACAAAACAAGAAAACCGCGAAAAAATGCCAGTGTGTACGTTGTTGGTCATGGTGAGTGTGTGGGATGTTGGTGGCGAATAAGTGTGTGTGTGTGTGTGTGTGTGTGTGTGTGTGTGTGTGTGTTGTGTGTGTGTGTGTGTGTGTGTGTGTGTGTGTGTGTGTGTGAGTCTGTCTGTCTGTCTGTCTGTGTCTGTGTGTAGTCGAAAATAGGACTGAGATGTGGTTAAACAGAATCCAAGGGCCCTAACTATACATCAGACACAAACAACATGACCGATAGATCATCCGCAAAGAACATGACCTATACATCCAGAAACATTATGACCTTTACATCAACCCTGAATACACTGACCTATACACCATACACGGAAATGGCAGATACATCGTTCAAGAGCAACATGGCCCATACAGCAACCACGAACAACGTGATCTGGATAATATCTACGACTATTATATTGTATATATCACCCACAAAAAACATGATCTGGACATCGCCCACGAACAACATAACATTGATGATATCCACGAACATTACAACATATACGTCACCCACAAAAACATGATCTGGACATCACCCACGAACAACATAACATTGAAATTATCCACGAACATTACAACATATACATCACCTACAAAAAACATGATATGAACATCGCCTGTGAACAACATAACATTGAAATTATCCTAGAACATTACAACACATACATCACCCACGAAAAAACATCTTGGACATCGCCGACAAACAACATGACCTGGACACTGTCCAGGAAACAGCATGACCAATACATCGCCCACGACGAAACAACAGTTTACACCTGACCCCAAACCAGAGAATAACTTTTCCTTGAACAGGGCCAAAGAACAGCTGCCATTTCCCTGCCTGTGAGAACAATAGCCATCGACACTAACGGTAGAACCTCTTGGCCACGACAAGCCGTCCATCTTCCGTTCCCAGAACAACCGAGGCCGAGGTCCCCAGATGTGACCAACAGCTGAACGTGACGTCCATCCATGAAGGATCACCCCGGACCCCATTCGGCAACAACTGGCCCATAAAAAAAACAGAAGGTGATGGCTTTGTTTATGTACCCAGTCTTCTTTGCAGTCAATCCGTTTGATGTGGACGTCGTATATCTATCTATCTATCTATATCAAGCATAAAGTCCAGTTTGCTCTCTCTGTCTGTCTGTCTGTCTGTCTGTCTGTCTCTCTCTCTCTCTCTCTCTCTCTCTCTCTCTCTATATATATATATATATATATGGAAGAAAATAGGTTGCCATGTAAAGCTTATAAGACATTGTACAATTTAGATAAGCATGGTAAAAAGACATGGGTTACAAATGTTCGTCAGTTTCTAAATTCACATGGATTTTCTTATGTATGGGACAACCAAGGTGTCCAGTGTATTCCTGGTTTCATAAAAACTGTCAGACAAAGAGTCATTGATTGCAGATGGCAGGACTGGCATGACCATATATATACCAGTGATAGATTTGCTCAATATAGACTTTTTAAGACTACGTGTGCGACTGAGCCATATCTTATGATTAGAATGAGTAGGTATGTTAAATGTGCTTTGACTAAATTTAGATTTGGTATTTCTGATATTGCCAGCCATCGTTTAAGATACAGGTCCAATGGTGAACGTGAACAGATGTGTCGCTTGTGTCAAAAGGGAAAAGAAGATGAGATCCATTTTTTGTTTTGTTGTCCTGCCCTATTAGACCTTAGACTACAGTTAATTGAACCCAAATATTATAACAGCCCTTGTAGTTTTAGATTGAACTTGTTATTATCTTCCAGAAAGGAAACTACCGTTGGTGGGCTTGCAGTCTATATTTACAAATCTTTGAAAAGGTTGAAGGTTATACTATCGTAGTGGTTTGTTTTGTGGTTGTTGTTGTTGTTTTTGTTTGTTTGTTTATTTTGTAAGTGTACTATATGACATGTGTGGTATATTGCTGTTGTAGTAGTTAGACTTTGATTGTGTGCAATTTATGGTATACAAAGTATGTTACTGTTGTATTCAGTATGACTGTTACGATTCCTATATTTCAATGTACATGTGTCACACCTCTTCAGTAAGGGGCTATGGCCTTTATTTGAATAAAACATTTCGTTCGTTTCGTTCGTTCTCTCTCTCTCTCTCTCTATATATATATATATATATATTTATATATATATATATATATGTGTGTGTGTGTGTGTGTGTGTGTGTGTAGTTACAGATATAGACATCTGTGTGTGTGTGTGTGTGTGTGTGTGTGTGTGTGTGTGTGTCTGTCTGTCTGTGTCTGTGTGTGCGATTGTGAATATTCTTCTTTAATTCATAATTCTTCGATCATAATATGTTTTATTTTAAAATAATCATTCTTCTTGTAAATATATTTTTGCTTCAGTGTAATTCATATTATGTTTTTCTTCGACATAATGTATTGACGTTTCTCTTTGTTATTCTTATTATGACATTTTTGTTTCATTTATTAACGTTTTCAGTCTGTATTTGTATTGATATGTTTCTTTGATGTCATTCTTTTTGTCAATGAATGCAAAACAAATTGATGTCAGGATCATCAACCAAGAAGACAAAAGCAGTACGACTTGACTATACCGAACTGGAAAGAGAAGAGATCACACACACGAAACCCAGAAAAAAAAGAGATGCACATTCATGACGGCTTCCTAAAGGGACGTAAGCCTGACCGTGGCTCCTCTTTCGCTGGGTAAAAACCATGGTAAGATAAGACAAGGTAAGACAATATAAGATAAACTTTATCATCTCATTAAGAGAAATTACATGAGGTGCGGCAAAACAAATATAGACAAGTACTCAACACGAAGCAATAAACATGATATAAGACATTCATATAAAAAGTATTGCATATAACTATTCACTTTAAAAATGTAATTAATCATTATTGTAAACATGTTGAGCTGAACATACTTGAAATGCCAGGAAGATAATTATAGTAAAATTTTGCTCTGTTACAAGTGGACGACAACAGTTTGAATTAACTTTTTTTTATGAATTACTGCATTAATATGCTGAACCTAAAACATTTCAGATGGAAACAGTCCAACATCGATTTTTGGCGTTTCTTTGCTGAACAGTTAAAATACATACATACATACATAATACATATACACAACACACACACACACACACACACACACACACACTGTGACATACATACATGTGTATCAATCGTGAATCAAAGCTTCATCAAAGTTTTAATTTGCAACGTCCCTATTGAAATTTAGAAACTAGAATTTCTAACTTTCTCTCTACTTTATAGTCATTCGAATTCCAGTATTTGATTTTCAAAATATCACATACACACACGCACGCGCGCGCGCGCTCGCACACACACACATACACACATTCTTTTAGTTTCCAAAACACATTTGATTATGTTTTACGGTGAAATCAAATGAGTCCGAATTTGAGTGTGTGAGTCACACGTACATTCACGCTCCGTTGCCAAACAGTACAAATCAGTGCATATTTCATTCGCCTGCTTGAATTCTTGCATGAATTCATCAGTGCATTTGCATTTGTACACACTTGTAAGCAGGCACTCCGGCACACACGCGTTTGTCTGTCTACCTCTCTCTCTGTCTCTCTCCCTCTCTCTGTCTCTCTCCCTCTCTCTGTCTCTCTCTCTCTCTCTGTATGTGTTTCTGTCTCTGTCTCTCTACTCTCTCTGTCTCTCTCTGTGTGTCTCTCTCTCTGTCTGTCTGTCTGTCTGTCTGTCTTTCTCGCTTCTCCTCCATTACCAACGCAGTGTAGGAAACGTATATTCGTGGTCCGATCATTTATATGTATTACATTTTTTGGGGGAATATTGGTCTTGCTTTGCCCCCCCCCCCCCTCTCTCTCTCTCTCTGTCCTGATGTTACTGAATTATCTGTCTTACATTGTTGCTTGCTGATGACATTGCCTTGTTGTCTGGAACTCCAGTTGGTCTTCAAATTGAATTGAACAACCTGCACAATGCAGTTTGCAGACTTCAACTTCATGTTGATATGAAAAAGAGTAATATTGTGGTTTTCAGAAAGGGTGGTTACTTAGCAGCGAGAGAAAGATGGTATCTTAATCAGTGGTCTATGGTCTATGTCTACTGTGAATTGTTACAAATATCTTGGGATATTCTTTTCTATTCATCTGAGCTTTACACTTACCTGCCAGGACCCTGCAAGTGGGGAAAAACTTGTCTTTTTAAACTATGCGTTTTGCAAAACTTGTATATGCTGAATAATGTTAAATAATAATTCGGTAAGTGTGTTCTTAAAACTGTTTGATGCCCTAGTTCAACCAGTTGCTCAGTGTGGAGCTGAAACATGGGGTTTAGACGAAGCTGCTGTTCACATAGAAAAAGTTCATTTATCGTCCTAGCAATGTGTTAGATACTGGTTAAAGATTGTACGTATGGGCGAAGAAAGATTGCCATATAAAGCATATAGAATGTTAGTTGACATGAGTCACGTGGTAAAAAAAAAAAATCTTGGATTTCTTGTATCAAATTTTTTTTGTCTGAAAATGGATTTAGTTTTGTAAGGATAAATCAAGGTGTTGAAAATACAAATATCTTTATAAAAGAACTACGTCAACGACTGGTTGATAGTAGATGGCAAAACTGGGGTGAACATTCGCAGAGCAGTAAGAGATTTTTTAAATTTTTATTTTTTTTTTTTTTTATTTTTTTTTTTTACAGAACTTTTAAATTATCTATAAACTGTGAACAGTATCACTTGCTTGACATCGATAGACATATAAAAAGTTTCATGACGGGTACAAGATTTAGATGTGGAATATCGGACATAGCCGTACATCGTACATCATAACCGATATAAAAATTATACAGGTGCAAATTTGTTGTTTCATAATGTGTAAGAATGAAAATGAAAATGAAAAACATTTTCTGTTTTGTTGTCATGCTTACCGTGATTTGCGTTTCAAGTATATTCCACAAAGTATTGTGAGTACCAATCCATGTTCCGGACTGAGTTGCCTATGGCAACCCGAAGTGAACCAATAGTAAGGAGTGTGTGTATGTATTTATACAAAGCCGTTAAGAGACGCTCCATCATGCTTGGCTGATTTTACTGTCTGCTTACGGTGTGTGCTTTTGTAAACGCTTTTATGTCAGCATATTATTATTATTCAAATCAGCTATAGTGCAAATTCGTATGAATTATTCATACATACTGTACGCCATTCAGAAGGGGCCATGGCCTATACTGATTAAACTTTTCGAGTTTGAGTTCGAGTTCGAGTTCTCTCTCTCTCTCTCTCTCTCTCTATATATATATATATATAAGAAAAACTGGAATCCCATCCAGGGGAAATAAATTCTTTCTCATTGTGTGATTCATGCCCCCATGAATTACGTCCCCTGTACAAAAAGAACACACTGCCAATATTGTTAACAGTGGTGAGTCTCACTCCTTATCTCAGTGCACCCACAAAGAGACATGTTTGCGATCCCCCCAACCCCAGCCCCTCACTTGCCGCCACCCCCCACGCCCCCCCCCAACCCCCCCGCACACGTTCACACATTCTCTCTCTCACATTTCTCTCTCTCTCTCACACACATTTTCTCTCTCTGTCTCTCTCTGTCTCTGTCTCTCTGTCTCTCTGTCTGTCTCTCTCTCTCTCAAATCTCCTATTCGTTTAGTTTATTTCAGTTCTGTTTTTCCTTTCTGTTCCATTTTATCTGTTTTGCACCATTTTGTTCTGATTAGTACCTACCATGTCACTAAAGCTTTACAGCTAATGACATTAAACATTTCAGTCTTCGGTGTTCAGTGTTCTCTCTCTCTCTCTCTCTCTCTCTCTCTCTCTCTCTCTCTCTCTCTCTCTCTCTCTCGACAGTTGCTTTTGTACGAAGACAAGTAACGTAAAAATGTGGCCAACAGTACTGTAACCTTTTCAATACCCCGCTTGTGACTCAGTCATTCAGCACAGCATTTTCTTCAACCCATGCAGTGAAGCGCTTGTTTAGAATGAAAGTATGTAATTTACCAGATACACTCATGTGAATTATTCATACATACTGTACCCACACTCCCCCCTCCCCACCCATCCCCGGCCTCCCCCCGACCCCCCCCGCCCCCTGGCCCCCTCTCCCTCCCTCCGTCCTCTCCGTCCCCCCCCCCCCCACCGCCATCCCCTTTCTCAGTTCTTCTCAGTGAGTGAGTGCCGCAGTGACCATTGAACAAAGTATCGGTGTTCCTCGGAATGTATATCATCATCTATAATTGCTTTGCTCATGTAGCACCCCCTTCGTTTTCTTCCCGTAAAGTTACGGGAAAGCATATAGTTTTCCTTTCTCTCTTTTCTTCCCTTTGCGTTTGCTTTTCAATCATTGACGCTGTTCTTTATAATGCCGGATGTTAACACGGAAGTTCCTTCCCCTATCAGAGACTCTTGATCACCTTAATTGCTCGCAAACTTTGAGAGCTAATCAACTTCAAGAGCACAGATCATGTGACGTGCCTCTGTAAGTCGCGTAAGCATGGACCTCTCCAGGAGTCTATTATTAGTCTTTGACAAAAGAATAATCAATGTGAATGTCTGATGGTCATGGTAATGAAACACTGCTTGACGGTGTTTCCTTCCAAAGCAAGAAATTCTGTTTATCTTTATGTTGTCAGTTTTACTATGCTAATGCAGTAGTATTTAATTGTTGGCAAAGTTTTTCCATTTCCAGTCTCAGTAGTAAGAGTTAACCATCAAGATTATCAGAACAATCATCAATTTAAGTTTGGCCCTCTCGTGTACATACAAGTAAACGGAGTTGCAGCCCACGAACGAAAAAGAAGATATACGTCCGTGGACAGACGTCACACCAGGTAATTATTCTGGACCGATGCCGAGCTGCTCGCTTCACGCCGATCGAGGATCGATGCCTAGCGCCGACCTTACATTTTTGTTTATATGATGTATTCAACTTTTGAAGAAAGATGTCACTCGACAATTACGTCGTACACAGGGTACAGGTTTGGACACAAATTTTTGTTGTCGCTTTGATTTTTTTTTCATTGAAAGCAAACTTGTTCGTAAATTTGTGTTTTTAACCTTTTCAGGGTTAGAAATTCCTGGATCTGTACTGGGAAATGGTGACTGAGTCTGAAAGGTGGGGGCCTCCTGCGGTCCCCAATGGGGGTCCACGGGGCAACGCCCCTGGTGTGGGTCTGGGGGCGAAGCCACCTGGAGCTGAAGGTTTTACTCGGTTTCAGACCGTAAAATCTGCACTTGAGAGCCACCAGGGCCATCAATGCTGCTGAGGTATTCGATATCCCAACCCATAGAAGGCAAAAATCAGTCCAATTCTTCCTAAACTGAACTGTTTTTGCTTTCAAATCTGTAAAAATCAAACTTGTGGACATGATTTTCAAAATCATTCCCTCTTCAACCTGTGACAGGGAGAGCGGTTCGTTCATTCACTCTTCAGCCTGTGACAGGGAGAGTTCGTTCATTCACTCTTCAGCCTGTGACACTCTTCAGCCTGTGACAGGGACAGGGAGAGCGGTTCGTTCATTCACTCTTCAGCCTGTGACACTCTTCAGCCTGTGACAGGGACAGGGAGAGCGGTTCGTTCATTCACTCTTCAACCTGTGACAGGGACAGGGAGAGCGGGTTCGGTTCTTCACTGCTTCAGCCTGTGACGGGACAGGGAGAGCGGTTCGTTCATTCACTCTTCAGCCTGTGACAGGGACAGGGAGAGCGGTTCGTTCATTCACTCTTCAGCCTGTGACAGGGAGAGCGGTTCGTTCATTCACTCTTCAGCCTGTGACAGGGAGAGTGGTTCGTTCATTCACTCTTCAACCTGTGACAGGGAGAGTGGTTCGTTCATTCACTCTTGACTATTGGGTGTTGGGGAATTGGAGGTCACTGGTGAGGGGAGGGCAGTGGGGTGAAGTTGTGCACCAGCAACTATTGCCAACCTGCCGATACTGACGCCAGTAAAACAATATATGCGACATTTAAAATGTTGAGAGGGAGATTTGCTTGAATATTTTGGCAGCTTGTGTGTGTGTGTGTGTGTGTGTGTGTGTGTGTTCCTCTCTTACC
This sequence comes from Babylonia areolata, assembly GCF_041734735.1. Lineage (NCBI taxonomy): Eukaryota > Metazoa > Mollusca > Gastropoda > Neogastropoda > Buccinidae > Babylonia > Babylonia areolata. The sequence goes on along the minus strand of NC_134888.1, from coordinate 14,021,859 downwards.
GTTTTCTTTTGGACATTATCACCACTGTTCCACTCTCCACACTGCGCACTGCTTTGTTCGCACGAAGACAAAAATAAATAAACACACATAAAGAACAAACAAAACCAAACCCAAACTCAGTGTTTCTTAAGGGACACTACTCGTGTATTGAGGGTCACTGACCACACTGTCAATACTGGCATAGTTATATCCCTTCGTAGACTTGCCTCCGCTCAAGTCGATCGATCTCGTTGTGACTTAAGTCGACCCATCGGATAAGTCGACATCAGTGTCCTTAATCATCACCCGGGGGACTAATTAGTTTCCTAAGCTGTATCAGAACCCCTCCCCACCACCACCACCCTCTTTCCCCATGATGTTTCGGTCCGCCATTGGCATTGTTCGAAAATCTGTTCCACTGAAAGCGTTCTCCCCAAAACTGAAATAAGTTCTCTGTCTCTCTGTCTTTGTTTCTGTCTCTGTCTCTCTCTCTCTGTCTCATGCTTGCCCAGTTTAAATCAAGAACTCTTGGTGGTTTTAATGCCAATAATTTAAAAAAAAGTTTATGTCAGCTATGTCAACAAATTTTCCATGTCCTTTGTCAGTGTAACTCCGCTAGTTGATGATGCAATTCATTTAATTCATGTTTGATTGTAAATCTTGAGATGATTTGAGAAGTACTGTTTGAGTTTCTAGTCATTCGGTTAAGACAGTACACCGAGGTCTCCAGGGTGTGCAGAAACAGTACGCATTTGGCGCACTGAAAAAGAACCCATGGCAACATATGAAGTGTTGTCCTCTGGCAAAATCCTGTAGAAGAAATCCACTCTGATACACGCGCCTGTGTGTGTGTGTGTGTGTGTGTGTGTGTGTGTGTATGTGTGTGTGTGAGTGTGTGAGCGCGCGCACGCCTGTGTGAATGTGTGTGTGTGTGTGTGTGTGTGTGTGTGTGTGTGTGTGTGTGTGTGTGTGCACGGCACGTGCGTGCCTGTGTGAGTGTGTGTGCGCGCGTGCACGCCTGTGTGAACTATGGTGTGTGTGTGTGTGTGCGTGTGTGTGCGTGTGTGCGTGTGTGTGTGTTGTTGTTGTTGTTGTGTGTGTGTTGTTGGTGTTGGTGTTGGTGTTGTTGCTGCTGCTGCTGCTGCTGCTGCTGCTGCTGTTGTTGTTGTTGTTGTTGTTGTGTGTGTGTGCCCACTCTCACCATTCCTTCTCCCTATGCACTGTGTACAGTGTCTGATTCGGTTCTTGCTACTCTGTTTCCATTTCTTCAGACAGTCATCAGAGAGTAGCACACTGTGGAAGGTTTCGAACAACAGGCAGGTGACCATAGTCATCTGAAAATGAACTTGTCAGAACAAATTTGATGTTGGCTGTATGTGTGTGTGTGTGTGTGTGTGTGTGTGTGTGCATGTCTATATGTGTCCATGATATGACAATGGTTTCTGGAAAAGCAGTGCTCTAGTTTCGATGTTACTTGGATCACTGTATTTGCTGAACTATTGAAAAAGAAACATCTGTTTGATCATTCCCTTGCGGTCAAGGGCACAAAGCCAAGAAAATGAATTTGGCATTTCTGCAGATTTTTAGCCCTTCTTTTTTTTCTTTCTTTTGTGGCCTCAGATGCGTGCGGGTCATGTGGGTGTTTCTGGGTGTGTTTTTTTCTCAGTTTCTTTTTTTCTTTTTCTTTTTTCTTTTTTTTTTGTGCTTTCACACGCCTTCTTCCTTAGCCCCAAAAACCCCACCTTTTTTCTGTTTTTGTTTTTTTGTTTTTTTTTCTTTAAAAAATTTTTTTTTTAATGTCAGTTTTCGATGAATACATTGTTTCCAAATGTATTCAAAGTAGTATTTTTTCAAAATTTTAATATACTAAGTTCTTTGTCTGAATAAACTGCTTTCATGGACAATTTCAATGATTATTTCAACATTATATATGTGTTTGGAGTTGTCTGAGATTTGGGTTGCTCTGAAGTGAGTATGTGGATTCTATGTGTGGGATAATCGTGAATGCTACGTTTTCCACAAGAGGCAAAAAGCAGCAGGAGAATCAGTGGAACAATTTGCGATTTGAGGAAACTAATCAAATCCTGCAATTCTGACAGCGGTAAACTAGAACAGAGACTTCTACGAGACCAGATAGTTCTGGGAGTCAAAAATGAAAATCTCAGAAGAAAACTTTTGGAGGAGAGAGGGTTGTTTGGAGCAAGTGCGTGGATGTATGCAGAGCATTTGAAATGAGCCAACAGCGAAGCATGGCAATGAAAACTGAAGAAGACAAGACTGATGCTGAAGCTGTTAATGCTGTGCGCCCAAGAACAAGAACAAGAACAAATGTTTTAATTGCGTATAGGCCTGTGACCCGTTGCAAACATAATATACATAAAGAAACCTACACGAGGCACACAAATAAGTAGATAAATAACAGACAGGTAAACAAGTAAACAAATAAATGAATAAATAAATCTTTCGTCCTCACTGCATCAGTTAGAGACCATCCTTGTGAGAAGACACTTGAATAAGGCAATGGCAAAACATAATTAATCATTTTCGTACCTTAAATGCGCTATGCGCCCAAGAAAGAATGAGAAAGCTGGCCAGAAAAAAGTAAGCACGGTGAGAAGATGCACATACTGTGGAAAGCAGCACACACCGAGAAAGGAATGTCCTGCATTGGGGAAAACCTGCCTGAACTGTGGAGGAAAGAACCATTTTTGCACTGTTTGTAATGCACCAAAGAGAAATGTGAGAGAAAGAAACATTAAAAAAATATCAGAAACAGATGAAGAAAGTGAAGGGAGTGACACTGAAAATGCAGTTTATGCAGTGGAACACACACACACACACACACACACACACACACACACACACACACACACACACACACACACACACACACACACAAAATATAAGAAGAAAGTCAAAGCCAGATTACACATTAATGGAAACCAAGTGAGATTCCTTCTTGACACAGGTGCATCAACAAATGTTATGTCAAAGAACATGTACAGAGAGGTGTCAGGAGACACAAACCTGAAAAAACTGAAAAAGACTCAGAGCAAGTTATTGTTGTTCAATAAATCTGAGATCAAAGCACGGGGAGAAATTATACTGAAAGTGATGAATCCAAGAAATGGAAACTCGTACAAAGTGAC
>NC_134888.1:13986231-14011231 GCF_041734735.1 Babylonia areolata | reverse complement strand
CGACGCTCAAACCACAACGGGAAGCCCAGTTCACCGAAAATAACCCTGAGCCTCCGCGTGTCCATGAAACTCCGACTGACTTTAATGTAATATTTCTAAAAATGAACGCTTAACGACCGCCTTTCTTTTCTTTTCTTTTTTTAATCATATAGTTTATACGCAGAACTGGGTCTGTTCAACACATGGAGTGTATAAATTTACCGAGTTCTTGGTCTCCCAACGCCCCAATCTACCGACCTAGAAAATTATATAACGGAAACTTCCATACAGCTTAATTCATGTGGCCGCATACTTTGTCAGTCGGCTTATGGTGCAGCTCACCTCTTAACGGAGTCTCGGCGCATAACTTTCGCTGCCCACTGTAGGCCTAGTATATATAGTCTTTAACATCGTGCCGCTGTGACCACAAGAAAACTGCTCAAAAGCCCCTGTGCTACGGAATGAACCAGGGCTCTTCTTTCTTCCAACTCGGTTTTTGGAACGCGAGTCTCCTTGCACGTGGGTTGAAGTGCTTCTCGTGATTCACCTGGGAGCCAGCTGATCAAAGGTCGAAGGTTAAGGTCACTGGGTGGAAGCGTCCCCCACAAGTGATCAGCTGACAGGCATACACATTAGTCACGTGGTACACTCATGTGATTTCCAAGCCCTCAGGAAAACCCTCGAGTATTATTTCACTCGGGTGGGGGGAAAAAACAAAAAAACAAAAAAACACACAAAAAAAACACACACACACACACACAAGGGAACCTGAAAACGTCACACAAAAATTAACAACGGAGAACTCACAACCCGAGAAGTACACACCTGCACTGATTCCTCACCGCTGTATTCCTCCGCGCACGCGCTCGCAGCACGGGTTATCGTTGCTGACACACAAAGCGCCAACTGTGTTGCTTGTCGTCTGCTGCAGGCAGCAGTGTGTTCTGTTTCTAGCAGCCGATCAATCGACGAGTTCCGTTGGAAGAGAGCTCTCTGCGTTTGGCTGACCTCTTTATGCTGAGGTCTGGGCTTCTCGCTTGACCCGTCTTTGTTGACGTTCGTAAACTGCGCAGGTTGGGTCACTGTGCTTGTTTTGAAGCCGAATTTTCAGCCACGGACAGCTTCGCTTGACGAGAGCAGAAAGGTAAGTTCTGCTGGATGGTTTGTCTGGGGGTTTTTTTTTCGCGTGCATCATGTGTTGTCTTTCAGTGTGTGTGTGTGCGAATGTGTGTGTGTGTGTGAAGCTGATGCGCCTTCGTCATGCTTATTTCGGGCATCAGTGTGTCAGGGTGTGTGTGTGTGTGTGTGTGTGTGTGTGTGTGTGTGTGTGTGTAAAATTTGGCACTGAAAGAAGGTAAGAAGCGATTTGGGCACCTGTAGTGTTTTGTCAGAACCGAAAACAAAAGACCCTTTCGTTCAGTGGTTCCGTGGCTTGAAAATGATTCCTGATTTTGAGTTTGGTGGGGGGTTTTTTGTTGTTTTTTTTAAATTAATTATAATTTTAAAGTACGCTGTGTATGTTGGGTTGATGATGGAGTAACATAGCATGGAAGACTCGGGTCGATCCTGTGTACCACAGGCCTGGGTAACACGGAGGGGGTTCAGTTGGGAGGGACTATCGTTTTGTCTTTCTGATTGTTCTCTGTGTGTGTGTGTGTCTCTCGCTCTCTCTATGTGTCTCTCTCGGCTGTGCCTCTGTCTGTCTGTCTGTCTCTTCTTCCCTCCTCCTCCACATCCTCCTCCTCCTATTCCTCTCATCATCATCCTCCTCCTCTTCCTCTCATCCTCCTCCTCCGTCCTCCCCTCTCTCTCTCTCTTTCTCTCTCCCTCTGTGCGAGCGTGCTTGTGCCGGTGTGTGTGTGTGTTCCAGTGGGAATTTTTTTTAATGTGTTCCTTTCTTTGTCTTTTTTTTTTTTTTATCCCCATCACCTCTACCGCTCTCTCTCTCTCCCCTCCTCTCTCTCTCCCCCCCCTCTCTCTCTCTCCGGCTCTCTCTCTCTCTCTGTCCTCTCTCTTTATGTCTGTCGGTCTTGCTGTCTGCCTCTATCTCTCTCTCCCTCCCCTTCTCACTCTCTCTTTCTCATCCACCTCTCTGTTTTTTCCTTCCGTCCGTCCCCTTCCCTACCACCCATCTTGACTGAAGAAAACGTGCGATGAAAGGGAATTGTGTTTGTTCACCAATACAATGGTGCCTATCGTTACCAGTACAGTGGTGCCTATCGTTACCAATACAATGGTGCCTATCGTTACCAATACAATGGTGCCTATCGTTACCAATACAATGGTGCCTATCGTTACCAATACAGTGGTGCCTATCGTTACCAATACAGTGGTGCCTATCGTTACCAATACAATGGTGCCTATCGTTACCAATACAATGGTGCCTATCCACCATTAGCACCACTGAATCTCCTGCACAGCCACCCTTCATTGTTTAGAGAGGAGACTACGGCCAATACGTGTTCGGCGTTCCCTCCCTACCCACTTATCTCTGTCTGTCTGCCTGTCTCGTTCTCTCTCTCTCGATGTGTGTGTGTGTGTGTGTGTGTGTGTGTGTGTGTGTGTTCCGCTGAGATTTTTTCAGTGTTCATCCTGCAGTGTAGGGTCAGTTCGAAAGTGTCTGTCAGTGGGTCATCGCTGCAGCAATTCAGTCAAACCATGGACGTTCCACATCGTGACTCACCAATAAGATAGGTATGGGTAATGGCGAACAGCGTGTAATTGCGAACGATTTGTATACCGCCCCACTGCGAAGTGTTCTTAACAGTTGCATTTCACAATTTAAATGAACGTATACTTCGATCTTTTTCTCAACACCTTAATGAATATATACATCCATTTCCAAGGACCAGTCAAACATCAGCTATTTCTGGTTGTTTCCGCGCTCGTTCTCCTCTTCCAGTACCACTGCCGACCAAGGTTACAAACCTGCTCTCATAATCCGTCCAAAAATCACTGGAGGGAAGCAAGTTGTAGGACTTGAACTATGACACAGTTTAAAATAGTTGATTTGATTGGACATGTTGAACTATGCGCATTTCCAGTGCTGGGAGAATTTAAGAAAGCGTGTTGGTGACAGATCAGAACGTCAGTTTTGACAGGAATCTGCGAAATAGTGTTGTTTGCAAATAGATCATAGCCGAGATATTTTGTCATCAGTCTATTTGCGAACGATGCTGCACAGTTACTGAACACTCCCAAAAGGGCGTGTTTGTGTGCGATGTGGGGTGTGTGTGTTAAGATGTCTGTTTGTGTGTTTGTGTGCATGTATGATCAAAACAAACAATACAACAGTCTGGTGCGATGTTCCAATCATATGTTATGTCTGATGAGTTAAAGACCTGCTTCTGTTTAAATTGTCTACATGCACCCAAAGCCATAGTTCGCAATTAGACTTGCCCGTTCGCCGATTTACCCTCAGGCACCCCTGCCATTTCAAACGTCGACAAAACGTTGAAAAGAATGAGCAGACGAACTTTTCCTGGTGCAACCAGTTGGAGAAAGCCTTCAAAAACAAAAGAACTGCGTTTGGCTATCGTACGACATGCCGGTTATCTTTACAGTGCACACGTTCAGCTGGTCGCTTTGACTGGATCGTTCGCAATTACCCATACCTACCCTAATTTCCTCACTCGCAAAATCTCCTCTCGTTCAAAAAAGGCAGTGTGACAACAAACCAAAACAAACCATCAACAACAAAGAAACGAAAAAAAAAGGAATAAAAGGTTGAGATAAGACATTTGTGTGTGTGTGTGTGTGTGGGGGGGGGGGTGCTTTTTTCGCCAGCACACTAATTTTATTGTTGATGGCCATTGTTTTCCAAGCGATTGAAACACACACACACACACACACACACACACACATACACACACACAGAGTCACGCATGTTGTGTCCTTGACAGTAGCTTTTCAGTGAACACAAGTCTTTGTCGGTGGGGCGATAATTGCATGGCCCGTATTCAAACCCAGGCCTCGTTGGCTCTTTGTAACAACGTCTTGCCGCCCTATCAGCTGGCCTGCCGCGTACTGTGCTGGTGGTGAGATGGATGGGTGTGAAACTGAAGGGAGGTCGTCGAGTCTGTGGGTGGATGGTTGTGAGTTGGGGGTAGGAGGTGGAGGCACTAATCGGATCCGTGAATCAGTGCTCAGTCAGAAATTACTTGATCTTTTCTGGCTTTTCTCTTCACATGACGCCTCGCCTTCTGTTGTTGTTGTTGTTTCTTGATTCTCCTTTTTTGGGGGGGGGGAAAGAAAGAAAGAAAAAAAAATCCGATGTCATTCAAACACGACAGACATTCATGCTGGAATAACTTTGCTGAGAGGTGGATTAATTCATACCACGTTCTCTGCCCCCCCCCCCCCCCCCCGCCCCCCTCCGCCAAATAAAACAAACAAGCAAACAAACAAAAACCCACACAAAAACAACATCAAGGAACAAAAACAAACAAAATAAAACCCGGAACAAACCACCGGAAAACGAACAAAGAAACAACAGTACTGAATTTCACACACACACACACACACACACACACACACACACATATATATATATATATATATATATATATATATATATATATATATATCAAGAACGACAATCACACGCAAGGACCCCAGTTACATTCATTTTCTTAGCATATTGCACTGACTGTTACATAGAGTTTCCGCTACAAAAGGCCACACGGCTGCTGGCGTACAGAGCGGCGCTTCCCTTTGATGTATATATAGTGTCACGCACATACACTGTGTTACGGCACGTGACGACCAGAACTGACGCCAATTTCATAACACGCCACCAGGAAACTGACAGTTGTGACGTCCTTGACCTCCTGTTTAAGGGGTCATGTCCAAAGGCATTGTACCACATTGACCTTTGATCCACACCCTCTCGTCACCACCAACCCCCACTCAGCCCCCCCCCCCCCCCCCCATCATTGATAATTAAAAAACAAAAGGAGGGGGGGGGGGGGGAGAGAAAAAAAACACCACCAACAAAACAATAGCTGCAGTGTATGGAGCACATTTCAGTGGTTAAAAAAATAGGCGAAGAAGGTTTGATTTATTATAAGTTTTTGTTTTGTTTTGTTTTTTAATATTTCATTTCGTTCTGTTAATTATGTACTTTATTCGTTTCTTTATTTATTCTGTTTTTCTAAGTATTTTATATATTTTATTTAGCAATATTGTTTTGTCAGTTATTTTATTATTTTATTTGTTTATTTATTTATTTGTCTATTTTGTATTATAATAAACTCAATTAAATTTCAGCATTTAAGCGCCTCTCTCTCTCTCTCTCCCTCTCTCTCCCTCTCTCTTCCCTTTCCCTCTCTTTCTCTCTCCCTCCCTCCCTCTCCCTCTCCCTCTCTCTTTTCCTCTCCCTCTGTTTCTCTCTCCCTGTCCCGCATCTCTCCCTCACGGCTCTTCCATCTCTCTTCCTCTTCCTCCCTCCCTGTCTTTCTCTTTCGCTCTCTCTCTCGCCCCCCCCCCCCCCCCCCCCCAGCCCCCCCCCCATCTCTCTCGCCCTCTCTGTCTCCGTCCCTCCCCCCCCTCTCTCTCTCTCTCTGTGTTCTCCCTCTCTCTCTCTCCCTCCATCTCTCTTCCTCGCTCTCCCCCCGCTCCCCTCTCTCTCCCTCACTCCTACTTTTTCTCTTCATTTTTCTCTCTCCGTCTTCCTCCTCCCCCCCCCCCATCTCTCCCTCACTCTCTCATTCTCCCCTCATTCTCTCTCCCCCTCTCCCTCCCTCGCTCTATCCTCTCTCTGTCTGTCCCTCCCTCCGCCCCCCTCTCCCCCTTCTCTCTCTCTCTCTCTCTCTCTCTCTCTCAGAATCGATACGATAAAGAGGAAAAGTGCTGGTCAGCACAACGCCCCCTTCGCAGTGTGTAAAGTAAGGGAGCTGGGGACTGGGGATCGGGCATTGAGATGAATGGGACTATTGAGCTCGATGGGATAGGGGCGTGAGGATTGGAGGGGGGTGGGGTGCGGGGGTGGGGTGGGGGGATCCCTGTAGCTTACCTTCGACTGAATAACCACTGTCTCCAGTGAATTCCCAAGGTCTCGAGTTACAATCCTGGCAGGCCCTGCATGGGAGGATGAGGGAAAGAGGAGTACCCCACACACTGTCCCCCTTCCCCCCATCGCCACACACACATCCACTCCCCCATCCTATCTCCCAGGCCAGCAGAAGCGCGCAGGCCTACCTACCTCAAGGTGCTGGCTGAACCATTCCCGCGCCCCTTCGATGGTGTGTGTTTAGCAGGCAGCAGATGAAACACGCACACCCACTGAACCCGTCATCAGTGTCCCAGTGTCGATTGGCGGCTTCTGGAAATGGGGGGAAATGCGTAGCGGGCTGCAACCACGGAAAAGTCCCTCCGACCCTTAGAAGATGGGAATTTAATTTTTTTTTTTAAATAAAAATTTTTTTAAAAAAAAAATAAAAAGGGGGGATGGGGGGAGGTTTGGGGGCCAGGAGAGGGGGGGGGGGAGACCGAGAAGAAGTAATGATTGTCTACTGGAATAGAACTGACTGGAGCGCTCAAAACACCCTCTGAGAGTAATTCATCAAAAGACAACAACAGCAGCAACAACACAACTTCGGTTTCATTCATCGCTGGCGTTCTTTCTTGAGGTATGGCGTTCTCTTCTCCGATGTTTGATAAACCTGAAGGTTGAAGTTTGTCCATCCAGATTCCTCCATGAATTTTATTCATTTACTTTTTTTTATCCACTTTCACGCAAAAAGAATTAATAGTTATACACGGGGTGAGAGAGAGAGAGAGAGAGAGACTCCGTCCAAACCATGTCCACTCTGCTCAACGTCCCCTGCCCACCCCCCTTCCCCTTCAACCTCCCTCACTCCCCCCCTCTCCCGTTCCATATACCTCCACCGAACGACCCCCCCCCCCTCCCCCCTCAAAACCCCTAACCCCCCAAACCCGATAATGCCCTCATCACAGCGCCAGGTCGTGCCATATATATATATATATATATATATATATATATATATATATATGTGTGTGTGTGTGTGTGTGTGTGTGTGTGTGTATCAGCAGCTATGGGTCAATGAAACCGAACCACAGAAATCAATAACTGCTTGCCAACCAACCAACCCCAGTGCACGTGCTGCTCGCCGCTTCGTGTCACACACAGCGACAACGGCAGTCACCGGTACAGTTCAGGGCTGTCCGCATGGCTGGCCGACATCAAAGGGGTGAGAGAGAGAGATGGTTTTTTCATGAGACCATGGCCTCTCAGAAGGGGCTGTACATGAACATAACAAAAACGTATTCAAATGTTTATGTTACATATGCACATCGTCTTTTGAATGCTTTGAAGAGATAAACAACCAACTGCTTCACAACGTGTCAGTTGTATTAATGACAACGATGCAATCAATTTAAATAAACATGGGTATTTTGTACACAGTACTTATGTGGAATAAACTGCTCTCTAATGTCACAATCCAGGATAAGAAAGTACAACACTTGAAATGAATTTTGTCTTTTTTTTTGTGAAGATTTACATATTGAACATTTCAAATTTCTACTATATGTCTGTCGACAGAGAGATAGAGAGAGGGAGAGAGAAGGAAAGAGACGGGGAGAGAGAGGGCAGGGGCAGAGGGGACCTGAGAGTAAGAGGTCAAGATGACGAGGGGGGAGGGGGGGAGGGGTGGGGCAGGAAAAGTAGGTGCCGGTGCTTGCTTTGTGGCGAATAACGCGCTTCTCCGTATCGTCTTTGGGACGAAGTTATCACACAAAGTTAAAACCAAAAAAAACAAGAGAGGCAAGGCCTTCAAGACTCACTTGTGATACACTTTTTTTTTTTTAAAGTTCAAGCTTTTTATGTATTGAGTATGATTTCGACGGGCGCAATAGCCGAGTGGTTAAAGCGTTGGACTGTCAATCTGAGGGTCCCGGGTTCGAATCACGGTGACGGCGCCTGGTGGGTAAAGGGTGGAGATTTTTACGATCTCCCAGGTCAACATATGTGCAGACCTGCTAGTGCCTGAACCCCCTTCGTGTGTATATGCAAGCAGAAGATCAAATACGCATGTTAAAGATCCTGTAATCCATGTCGGCGTTCGGTGGGTTATGGAAACAAGAACATACCCAGCATGCACACCCCCGAAAACGGAGTATGGCTGCCTACATGGCGGGGTAAAAAACGGTCATACACGTAAAAGCCCACTCGTGTACATACGAGTGAACGTGGGAGTTGCAGCCCTTGAACGCAGAAGAAGAAGAAGAAGAGTATGATTTCAAAATGCAGTGTTTAAGATGAGAAAGATCAGTTTAAAGCAAATTAAGTCCCCTAGCATTGATTACAGAGTAATTTTCCTTTTTTACTATCTGCACCAAAACGTTTGCAAAATAAATAAAACTTCCATGCTGAGCAAAAGAAGTTCCTGTTTGAACAGAAAATGATAATAATGACTGCTCTTGTTGTTGGGTCAGAATGTCATATCAAAGTGCCAAGTTCAGAGAATACAAAAAATATATATATAACAGTAAATACAGTTTGCATATAATTACGCTTCTTTTTTTTGTGCCCATCCCAGAGGTGCAGTATTGTTTTAAACACGATGACTGGAAAGAACTGAATTTTTCCTATTTTTATGCCTAATTTGGTGTCAACTGACAAAGTATTTGCAGAGAAAATGTCAATGTTAAAGTTTACCACGGACACACACACACACACACACACACACACACACACACACACACACACAGACAACCGAACACCGGGTTAAAACATAGACGCACTTTGTTTACACAAGTGAGTCAAAAATTTAAAAAAAAGAAGTGATATTACTTCAAGGCAGAATTTGAGATGACAGCGATCAAGGGAATGAATGACTGAAAGAAGTAGCGTGCAGTCAGGTCACGGTGACCTTCGTTGAGGTACAGCCAGCCACAAACAACAGAACCACTTGTCCGGGCAGTCATACATGTAGCTTACTGTTCATTTTTGTCAGCGTTTGTGGTGTGTGTTTACTGCTGCGGTGTGTATTTACTGCTGTGTTAGGAGAGGGAGGAGGAGGGTGTGTGTGTGTGTGTGTGTGGGGGGGGGGGGGTGGTGGTGATGGGGTTTGAGAACTTTACAAACGCAGATTGTTCCGTGAACATGCATATATAGGGTGCAAACTGGGTCGAGAGGGAGACATGTATGACTGTGACTAACACTGAGTTTCCGGACCGTGAAGTAATTATCATGAGGACACCGACTAATTAACTGTTGCTTATTGACTTCGCTTGCTCGCAAACACACGCGCGCGCGCGCACACTCGCACACACGCACGCACGCACACTCGCACAGACACACACACACACACTGACACACACACACGCGCGCGCGCGCACACACACGCAAGCACACAAACACACATGCGCACACACACACATACACACACACGCACACACATACACACACACACACACGACACACACGCACGCACGCACGACACACACGCACGCACGCACGCACGCACACACACCGCCACAGTTACAAATGCACACACCAGGTCAGAATCTGTTTCATGTAGTGGGAAGGGTGGAGGTGGGGGTGGAGGGGCAGGACAGGAAGGGAATAGGGTTTCTTCCCAGACTCGAACCCTCATTCTTTCACTTCCCGATCGAGTGCTCTGTCCACAGGGTCACCAGGCCATAGTGTGTGTGTGTGTGTGTGTGTGTGTGTGTGTGTGTAGGGGGTGGGAGGATTAGAGATAAATCTGCACAGCCGAGTATTCTACAGTACTCCTGTTTGAAGGACGTAACATCAAGTGATGGTCGTTTTTATCACGGAACAAGAACTCGGTCGAACGGCTGATTAGAGAAAAAAAAACAAAAACAAAAAAAAAGCGTCGAGCAAATGCGATACGTGTATGTATTGTGCATTGACAACAGCGGCTCTTTAGACTGGGGAGCGGGTGTGTGTGTGCGGATGGGGGGAGGGGGTTGGTGTGTGTGTGTGTGTGTGTGTGTGTGTGTAGGGGGGCGGGGGTACTGCATGCTACTGTTTAGCTTGGTAAAAAAAAAATTTAAGGGGTTAAAAAACAACAACAACAACAACAACAATAATAATAATGAGCAGTGATGGTAGGACAATCCTTCGCTTTTTTTCTTGATTTATTAAACTCTCTGTTCGCTTGTTTGTTTCCTAATTAATGGTAACAGATGTTGTACAAATTACAACATGAGAGCGACCCGACGAGTCACGCAAGCTGACAGCATCTGATGAACGCTTCATCTCCACCTGTGTGTGTGTGTGTGTGTGTGTGTGTGCGTGTGTGTGTGTGTCTTTCTGTCTCTGTTTCTCTCCCTTCCCCATCTTTTCGCTCCATCTCTCGTTCTCTCTCCCTCTTTCCCTTTTGCTCTCTCTCCTTCTCTCTCTATCACACAGACATACAGACACACACACACACACACACACACACACACACACTGCTCTTCCTGTTTGCTGTTTTAACGAACCAAAGCAAGCATAAGGTTTGTACATAATCAGTTCCCCATTCTGAAGTCTGCACATTCATACTTTTGAATTTATCACACTTACACACACACACACACACACACACACACACACACACACACACACACACACACACACAACACAACACAACACACACATACACACACACACACACACACACACAACACAACACAACACAACACAACAACACAACACACAACTTGACGGGACGGGAAAAAATGTTAATATACTACACGCAGCTAGCAAATCAATGTTCATTAAGATGAAAAAATAACTGTGACACGCGACTAGCTGTAACTGTTTGGACCCTATTATCATATATACCTGTGTCGTTTTGATCGCCACCTGTTGCAGCCAGGCATGGCAGGGGTCGGCACATCAGCCGGTGTCACCACCAACCACAGGGCTGTTTTCTTTCACTCACGGTCTCCTTGAGGTTGTTGGGCGTGCAAGGGTCTCTTTTTGTTTTCCTTTCAGTATATCTTAAGGTTAAAACGTTAATGGCCCATAGCTTTTTACCACCATTGGGGCAGTGGATTCATATCCACTGTGTCTAGTGGTCAGCATTGGAAGAATTAAGGGGCGCAGTCCTTCCCTTCTGGCGTTTTAACCCTTCCCCAGCCAAAGTCACTTACGTACCCATTCACACCTGGGTGTGGAGTCAAAATGACACATACACTACACACTGCAAATTCTAAGTTGCCGAACATATCAAGAGGAACCTTGCAAGTAAGCCACCAGGTTAATATTGTTGACGTTGATAATAGTCATCGTTTTGTAATTATACATGCATGTATATGTGGGCGCGCGCACACACACATACACACACACACACACACACACACGTCCCCTTCAAAATGTTCAGAAATACCAGTAAAATTTCCTACCACAAGGAACATTTCTTTATTTTCCTGTATATTCTTTTCTCGTCTTCCGAATATGAGAGCTGAAGCATCAGTTTGAACGTCATCTGGCAGAAGTTCAATCGTCTGGGCTCTCGCCTCGCTGTGAAGAGGGCATCACTACACATGATTAACTGCATCTTCGACTGCAGAACCACAGGCTCATGACCAATGACCCCAAACATGTTTCAAGAGATCATTACCAGTCTGAGCTTGCAAAGAACTATTTCTGTGAACATTGGGTGAAGAATTGTCCACCAGCTTCCTCCGGGTCTGTGGGATGTGTGTCAGTGCCTGAATTTCTGCCAGTGGTTTCCCCGTCCATTCTGCAATGTTATCAGTTTTTCTGGTTTCCCTTCCGCCTCTCCCTTAATTGTAATAATAATAATGATAATAATAATAATATGATTTATTTCCGGCCTATGTCATCATCTTAGATGAACAGACTATAAATGAATAAACCAATCATCGATGTGACCCTCAACAGTTCATTGGAAGATTGTTTCAGCAAAGGCTGAGCATTGGAAGAATTATACCAACGTAGTTTTCTTTTCCTGACTGACATATATTAAGAAAAGAATACAAACCATGCTATGCAGATCTTCACAACAACAACAACAACAACAACAAAGATGTGTTTATTTGTATGCCGTGGTGAATTCACTGCTTGTCTGGTTACAACGGGGAGACTGGGCATGTTGCCCGTCACGTTTCTGATGTGAGCAGATGGTCGACTGTTTCCACAGATCAGTGGATTGCATCCCTTACATGTTACAGTTCTAGTCTGACAGTCAGTGTTCAGTATCACTTTATTGTCCAATGAAAAACGACATATCAAAACAGAAATCCTGTGTGACAGCTGTGCTTGTCGCCCGTTCAGCTTATCGTCTGATAACGTGCATCGGTCTGA
Organism: Babylonia areolata; assembly: GCF_041734735.1. NCBI lineage: Eukaryota > Metazoa > Mollusca > Gastropoda > Neogastropoda > Buccinidae > Babylonia > Babylonia areolata. The sequence goes on along the minus strand of NC_134888.1, from coordinate 13,998,948 downwards.
CGTCGGAGTGGCCAGTTTAGGAAAACGGTAATGATAACAAATAATCACACACGCATACAAACACACACACACACACACACACACACACACACACACACACACACACACAAGAGACGCATATCATGGTTTGTTGGTGGTATTTGTGTGTGTGTGTGTGTGTGAAAGCAGTTAAGTTCTTAACACTCCTTTCCATGCAAATCAAAATGCCTACCTCCGAACGGCCAACTTTACCTTCTTTATTTTCATTCTCGATCCGTTCTCTGCCTCTTCACCCCCTCCCACGCAATACCCCCCCCCCCCCCCATGCCCCCCCCGAACCCCCACTCTCTCCTCCCCGCCCCCATACCCCCCGACCCCTGCCCCAGAACGCACTGGATAGTTTGTTTGGTGTAAGCTTGTTGACTTTTGCAATGTTGCTGACTTGGCATGACGTTTCTGACTTGACACAACGTTGCTATTGTCACGCTATGTGTCTTACTTGACACAACGTTGCTATTGTCACGCTATGTGTCTTACTTGACACAACGTTGCTGTTGTCACGCTATGTGTCTTACTTGATAGAACGTTGCTGTTGTCACACTATGTGTCTTACTTGATAGAACGTTGCTGTTGTCACACTATGTGTCTTACTTGACACAACGTTGCTGTTGTCACACTATGTGTCTTACTTGACACAACGTTGCTGTTGTCACACTATGTGTCTGACTTGATAGAACGTTGCTGTTGTCACACTATGTGTCTTACTTGACACAACGTTGCTGTTGTCACACTATGTGTCTTACTTGATAGAACGTTGCTGTTGTCACACTATGTGTCTGACTTGACACAACGTTGCTGTTGTCACGCTATGTGTCTTACTTGACACAACGTTGCTGTTGTCACGCTATGTGTCTTACTTGATAGAACGTTGCTGTTGTCACACTATGTGTCTGACTTGATAGAACGTTGCTGTTGTCACGCTATGTGTCTGACTTGATAGAACGTTGCTGTTGTCACACTATGTGTCTGACTTGACACAACGTTGCTGTTGTCACGCTATGTGTCTTACTTGACACAACGTTGCTGTTGTCACGCTATGTGTCTTACTTGACACAACGTTGCTGTTGTCACGCTATGTGTCTTACTTGATAGAACGTTGCTGTTGTCACACTATGTGTCTGACTTGATAGAACGTTGCTGTTGTCACGCTATGTGTCTTACTTGACACAACGTTGCTGTTGTCACGCTATGTGTCTTACTTGACACAACGTTGCTGTTGTCACACTATGTGTCTGACTTGATAGAACGTTGCTGTTGTCACACTATGTGTCTGACTTGACACAACGTTGCTGTTGTCACACTATGTGTCTTACTTGACACAACGTTGCTGTTGTCACGCTATATGTCTTACTTGACACAACGTTGCTATTGTCACGCTATGTGTCTCACTTGACACAACGTTGCTGTTGTCACACTATGTGTCTTACTTGACACAACGTTGCTGTTGTCACACTATGTGTCTTACTTGACACAACGTTGCTGTTGTCACACTATGTCCGACTTGATAGAACGTTACTGATTTAGCACAACGTTGCTGACTTGACATAAACGTTGCAGACTTGGCACAAACGTTGCTGACTTGACACAACGTTGCTGACTTGACTGACTTGGCACAAAAGTTGCTGATTTGACACAAACGTTGCTGACTTGACACAAACGTTGCTGACTTGACTGACTTGGCACAAACTTTTCTGACTTGGCACAAACGTTGCTGACTTGACTGACTTGGCACAAACGTTGCTGACTTGACACAAACGTTGCTGATTTGGCTCAAACTTTGCTGACTTGGCACAAACGTTGCTACCTTGGCACAAACGTTGCTGATTTGGCACAAACGTTGCTGATTTGGCAGAAACTTTTCTGACTTGGCACAATCGTTGCTAACTTGACACAAACGTTGCTGACTTGACACAAACGTTGCTAACTTGGCACAGTCGTTGCTTACTTGGCACAAACGTCGCTAACTTGACACAAACGTTACTGACTTGACACAAACGTTGCTCACTTAGCACAGTCTTTGCTAACTTGGCACAATCGTTGCAAACTTGGCACAATCGTTGCTAACTTGGCACAATCGTTGCTAACTTGACACAAACTTTGCTGATTTGGCAGAAAACTTTTCTGACTTGGCACAAACGTTGCTAACTTGGCAAAACGGTGTTGATTTGACACAAATATTTCTGACTGGACATAAACGTTGCTGACGTGGCACAATCGTTGCTAACTTGGCACAGACGTTGCTGATTTGACATAAACGTTGCTGACTTGGCACAAACGTTGCTGACTTGACACAACGTTGCTGACTTGACTGACTTGGCACAAACGTTGCTGATTTGACACAAACGTTGCTGACTTGACACAAACGTTGCTGACTTGACACAAACGTTGCTGACTTGGCACAAACTTTTCTGAGTTGGCACAATCGTTGCTGACTTGGCACAAACGTTGCCGACCTGACATACATGATTTTGCTGACTCGGTCTGATACAGTGTGAGATAACCCCTCCCCCCCCACCCACCCCCACCCCCACCGCTCCGGCCCCCCCACTCCCCCTCACGTAAGACTGTTCCGTTATCTATCGTCATTGTCCGGATGGGTCACCACCGTACAGCTGAACAGACCAAAGAATGTGGGGATGGAGGTGGTCAGGGGGCTGGGGAGGGGCTGGGGGTGGGGTGGGGGGGGGGGTTGACAGGTCAAGGTTAACGTGGACAGTTGTTTCTCCTTGGGAGAGTGGGCACATACACACCTTGTTGATACAGGCCATAGACACTAGAATTCCGAGATACTAGTGTCTTTGTACAGGCTTAGCATTGTTGGACGAGAATTATATGAGGCAACGAGAGAGAGATAGAGATAGAGAGAGGCGGTACTGCTCAAGTCTCAAGACTGTAATTAATTTTATTCTCGTCCACGACAATGATATGAAACACTTTGCATTAGCTATTTAACTGATAGCAGTAAGATGTGTTATTTTATGATGTACGCTATGTATGCTATTGTCACAGTGCATTAAACAATAATTATATACCGTAGATATAAAAAAAAAATGTAGATAAACGAAAAAGCATGATGATAGCAATGAAAACAAAAAGCATTTTAAAGTGCTGCGTCTGTTGCGCTTAGAAGCCTGGATGGGCACTGTACCCTCTACATCGTCAGCTTATTTTGCTGTGAAGCCAGACACGACAGTTCAGGCGAATAATCCAAAGTGTATATAAATGGCTGAAACCAAGGTGCAGAAATGGCGCTTAAACCTTCATTGATGTTAACTTATAACTCTTATTAAACCTTCATGAATTCTTACTTAAAAAAAACGTTTGAAAACTTCACGAAATTGGTTAAATTTCCATGAATTATTACCCATGGAACTTCTCAAATCTTCAGTGATATCACCCATAAAACTTATCAGTTCTTCATTAATGAATATCCCCTTTGTTCTTATCAAACCATCATGTATTCGAACTCTTTTTGAACCATCATTGACACATTTTGAGTGAGCCGAGTTTTGAGTAAGCCGACAGAAAATGTTCTGGTTTGGTTGAAGCAGACAAAGTATTTTGAACTGAACTGACCTTTAACTCTTATTATAAAAAAAAAACAACCTGATAGAACTTCAAGAATTGTTTAAATCTCCATGAATTATTACCCATAAAACATCAAATCCTAAATGATTATTATCGATAAAACTTATCAGTCCTCCATGGATTATTACTCAAAAAACTTTGTAAAACTTCGCGAATTATCATGTATTAAATTCCATTAAAATAGTGTCCAGAAATCTTTATCCATAAATCACTGATCAGTTCTTTGATATGTATCCCATAAAACTCATCATTTATCAATAAATAGTTTTATGGGGAATATTCCATTAATCCTTTATGAAATATTGCCTGTTAACTCTCTCCATACGAACGGCGAAAGAGACGACGTTAACAGCGTTTCACCCCATCATCAAAATATTGCAAGAGGAAGGCTCTTATACTGAAGAGGTGAATGTTGACAAAGAATACCACAATTCTGACGACGGAAGCTAAAGGTTGGGTCATTCAGATACCCACTGGACATCCGAGGGGTCTGTGTAGAGGGAGAAGAGAGGACTGGCCGTACTGAGTGAGTTAAACTCTTGCCACACCTTCATGTGATAATATGCACGTGGGTAATTTCAGATGTTTCTGTCACTCTTTTTGCCATTACAGAATCACATAGGTACAACACACACACACACACACACACACACACACACACACACACACACATATATATATATATATATATATATATGTAGAGAGAGAGAGGGGGGGGGGGGGTCGGGTGATGGTAGCACACTTCAGCTGACGATTCATAATTTACGGAGGACAACAAACCCAATTCCACTTCAGCAAGTGGCACTTAACTGTCGAGCTCCCCCCCCCCCCCCCCCCCCGCCAACCCCCCTCCCCTCCCCACTCTCCCCTTTCGACGCCGTCCCCCTCCACCCCCCTCCTTCACCCGCTCTCTCCCCCCCCCCTCCCCATTGTCATTATGACAGTCTTTATCGCTCGTCACTGGTAGTGGTTTATGGAACGAATCAACATCAGTACAGCTGAGAGTTGAGTTACCCAGTTTCTGTTTGAGTAAAGCTTGGCTTTGCGGCCATTTCCAGCCACGTTCAAGTGCGGAGTTTTAAAACGGAGTAATTTTCAGCCAAGGTGCTATGCCGCCGACGCCTCGGGGACAGACTTTCAAAGTTCAAGTACGAATTAGATAAAGCCGTCAGTTGGGTAACGGTGACGATACAAGTGTGATAACGGTGGCCCTTTATCTGCTACACACACACACACACACACACGGGCGTCTCTGACAACATGCATACATACCATACACACCCCGTCGCGACCGTCTCGATGCTTGTCAAATGTCGCCGAGGTGGTTTTGTTTAGTTTTGCCTGGTTTGTCTGGTTGAAACTGGCAGAGAACATTGGAGGGTTAGAAACAGCGAAGATTTAATATTTAACACACAGTACATTTACACTGTCTGGTGTGTGGACTTAAGCCGACCTAACCTGAATAACAAAAGCTCCTTGAGGACTGTTGACTGCGCTGAGCCCCACACAGAACGTGTCACTGGCAGGGGGGGGGGGGGGGGGTGGGGGAGGGGTGGGGGGGGTATGGGGGTGGGGAGGGTGGGGGTTAGGGGGTGGGGGCATAGACACTAATATCTCAGTGTCTATGGATGGGGGCACTGTTAGGGGTGGGGAGGGTGGGGGTTTGGGGGTTAGGGGGTGGGGGCATAGACACTAATATCTCAGTGTCTATGGATGGGGGCACTGTTAGGGGTGGGGAGGGTGGGGGTTTGGGGGTTAGGGGGTGGGGGCATAGACACTAATATCTCAGTGTCTATGGATGAGGGCACTGTTAGGGGTGAGGGGGAGATCGGGATGAGTGGTGTGGAGGTGATACCATGGGAGCGGCCCACTGATGAGGGGCATCCACCTCATCCCTTCCCCACCCCAACCCCCAACCCTCCCACCCCACTGTAACATAAATAAATAGATAAACCGACCATACCACCCATCACGGAACTGACCACAGCCACGAACAACTTGACCCTAATTAAGGGATAAATGCCAATAGGTTGTTAAACTTTCCTCTACAGATAAATCAATCGATCAATCAACCAATCATTCAAACAGTAATAGATAGACAAATCAATCGATCAATCAATCGATCAAATAGCTGTTTACATTGAAATAGACTGAGAAGGAATGCGGAAAGGAAGGAATAAAATGAGAATCTAAAGACGGAAGAAAGGAATGAAGGAAGGCATGATTTTTGTTTTGGGGGGAGGGGGGAGGGGGGGTGAAATTGGACGCTGAAGAGAGCAGAAAAAGGAAGAAGGTAAGAAGAATAAAGACTGCTTATGGGGTACATATATATATATATATATATATATATATATATATCTGTGTGTGTGTGTGTGTGTGTGTGTGTGTGTGTGTGTGTGTGTGTGTGTGTGTGTGTGTGTGTGTGTGTGTGTGTGTGTGTGTAAAAGATCAGAAAGAAAAATCATTTGATAGGTTCAAGACTTAGGGGGACCTTCGGTAAGACATATAGCGTTGCTTATTTTGGAAGAAGAAGATATGCCCATTTATTTGTTTTGGGCACCTTGTTTTCCTCAAGGCCTGACGAAGCGCGTTGGGTTACGTTGCTGGTCAGGTGTCTGCTAAGCAGATGTGGTGTAGCGAATATGGATTTGTCCGAACGCAGTGACACCTCCTGAACTGAACTGGGCTGCTGCTGCGGCATTGTTTACCGTCAGATTATTGACAGATGGCGAAGGTTGATAAAACAGCAAAACAGGGCAGCTGATCCCGGATCGGGGAACGCCCATGCACCTGTAGGGCTGGTTGGTACCCTCACCTGCGCTGGGCAGAAAACTAAGACAGGACTGTTGTTGCTGCTGCTGAGTGACACTGGATCGGTAAGGTGGGGGGGGGGGGAGGAGTGGGGACGGGGGCAGTGATGGTTGAGGAAGTGTTCCTTCCACTGCTGAAGCAAAAATTGACGGACCTCATCAATTTTTTAGATTTTTAATTACCTCAGAATTATATAGTTATGTTGGGTTGAACTAAGCTTGGAATGGAGTTTGTGTGTGTGTTTGTGTTGTGTGTGTTCGCGTGTTTGTGTATGTGTGTGTTTGGAGGTGTGTGTAGTGGAGGGGGTCGGGTGTGGAGAGAGGGGCGGGGGGGGGGGGGGGGAGGGGGGGGTGAATCGGTGCTTGCAGAGCAGAGTGAACCACACTATGGTAACCTGCTGTTGTGAGTTCCAATCACAGCAGTCTGTAGACCTCGAACGCTCAAAGAAATCTGCCGTTCATGTTTGATGCCCATGGTAACGTTTGGTCGTCATGGTGTTATCAGACAGGGTAGTACTGGATAGGTCCCGCCCCCCTCCCCTCTCCTTCCCCCCCCCCCCCACTCCATCCCCACAACAACTACAATTCCCCCCTTCCCTCCACTCCATCCCCACAACATCTACAATTCCCCCCTTCCCTCCACTGTGTGACTGGCGGAGTGAACGTCCACGCCTCATTCCGTCTTTGGGGGAAAATTACGGATATTTCTTGCCGACACCAGCCATTCAGGGCTGACGAACACACACACACACACACACACACACATACACACACACACACACACACACACACAACACAACACAACACACACACACACACACACACACACACAACACAGACACACAACACACACACACACACACACACACACACACACACACACACACACACAGAGATATATATATAGGACACGAAGAGAGTGTGAACTATCTGTGTGTATACACACACACACACACACACACACACACACACAACACAACACAACACAACGCACATACACACACACACACACACGCACGCACACACACACACACACACACACACACACAGCACAACACAACACAACACAACACAACACACACACACACACACACACACACACACACACACACGCACACTCTTCCAATCTACCCGACCCATCCAGACATCGAATGTCATAAAAAAAACAACCTTGTCGTTTACCTATAGACAACTGCTGCACGCGCTGTACTGTTGATGGTTAAACGCTTGATTGATCACTGACACGTTGACAGCACGTGGTACAGCCCTTTGATGTCGGCCAGCCATGCGGACAGCCCTGAACTGTACCGGTGACTGCCGTTGTCGCTGTGTGTGACATGAAGCGGCGAGCAGCACGTGCACATGGGTTGGTTGGTTGGTTGGTTGGTTGGCAAGCAGTTATTGATTTCTGTGGTTCGGTTTCATTGCCCCAAAGCTGTTGATATATATATATATATATATATATATATATATATATATATATATATATATGCCACGACCTGGCGCTGTGATGAGGTCATTTATCAGGGGTGGGGGGTTAGGGGTTTGCGGAGGGAGGGGGGGGGTGTCGTTCCAGGGAGGAATAGGGAACGGAGGGTGGACGGGGTGCGGGGGGAGGGGGAGGAGTTGGGGTTGAAGGGGATGGGCAGGGGACTTTGAACAGAGTGAGTGGACTTGGTTTGGACGGACTCAGGTGTGATGACAACGATACGTCTCTCTCTCTCTCTCTCTCTCTCTCTCTCTCTCTCTCACACACACACACACACACACACACACACACACAGCAGCAGCAACAGCAACAACAACAACAACAAACTCACACACACATACGCAAGTCCCGAAAAATAAGTAACGTAGAGCTGTGCATATCGCTTGCCACGTGGGGCCTATCCTTGGGGCGGGGCGGGTTGTATCTGACAGAGGAGCTGGCTTACAGGTGTCATCAAGGAGCGAGATGACTGCGGCCCGTGGCTTGTGCTCTTGTCTATATGCAGATCACGCTGACTCGTCCCGGCTCATGCCGTCATGGTTCTATCGAGAAAGCCATGCTTCTGCGCAGTGTGACGAAGCGCAGTGACTCGGAACTTTCTGCGCTTTTTTTTTTTTTTTTTTTTTTTTAATAGGCATATTGCGTCAATTCGTAGACTGTATTCCCATTGTGTCAACCTCGCTCAGCATGAATAATCTTTAATCATCAGATTTTGGCTAGCGGGTTGTGGCCATGTCCTCACGTTGAAGACAACATGAATCCAAAGTGACCGCGAGGCGGGGAGAATTCTTTCAGCGTCAGAGTTTGATATTAGAGGTGGATGCTTGTTGTTGTTGTTGTTGTTGTTGATGTTGTTTCCTGTGAGCGTTTTCTTCTTTTTCTTTGTTACAGTCGGTGTTCTTATTCATGTTGTTATGTTTCAAATTAATTTTCTTTTGATTATTCTATTAAAAAATGATTAAAACGAGAGAGACACAGAGTGGAAGAAAGAGAGGTAGGGAGAGAGACAAAAACGGATCTACACACACACACACACACACACACACACACACACACACACACACACACACACACACACACACACACACACACACACACACACACACACACACACACACACACACACACACACACACACACACACACACACACACACACACACACACACACACACACACAAGCGCACGCGCTGCAGAAGAGAACTTTTGAAAAATGTCAAGTCACTGTAGACAACACACGCAATGCACACATAAACTCAAAGAAAGGCAGACAGACAGACAGACCCCCCACCCCCCTCCCCACCCCCCACCTCCACACACACAATCCTCTTTTCTCGTGCATCGTTCAAGATAAATTTGATAACAGACGCCGACACAAGCAGTTGCAGTGTGCTGTCAGCGAATCGACAATGCTTGGTCTTTGTAGCTATTTCTGTTATTCACACACACACTTTCTGTTACTCTCTCTCTCTCTCTCTCTCTGTCCGAAGCACATTTAATCCTTTGAATCTGTGTGTGTGTGTGTGAGAGAGAGAGAGAGAGAGAGACAGACAGACAGACAGACGGAGAGAGAGGGAGAGAGAGAGATTGTAATCTATCCTAAATAGGCCTATATAACGAACAGAGAACCCCCCCCCGCCCCCCCCCCCCCCCCCCCCCAAAAAAAGAAGAAAAAAAAAAGCTTTGTTCACATTCGATTTCAAAGTGTAATTAAGTTTCAGATCCAGTCACAAGTTTTTACACCGAAAAGACATTGGACCTGCTCCGGGTTGTTGTTTGTTGTTGTTTTTTGTTTGTTTGTTTTCTAATTCCCGACCCGAACTACTCTATTCTTGCAGACTGCTATGAACGTGGTATTTAACGTGAGCATTCGTTTTGTGAGTGATTGTCTCCTTGTTCGCCTTTTCACAGTGTCGGTTCAGCCGTCCGATGAAAGACATTGTCCTCCCCAAGTCCTGTCTGGAGCCATGAAGCTTGGTGTGCAGTAGGGTTGGTGTCGGCCACACGGTATCCCTGAGCCCGTTCAGGAGGGGACAGGACTGAAGAATGTGTTGTGGTGTTTGGTCTTCCAGACCACAGGAGCAGGTGGGAGATGGTGCCAGCTTCATCTTCCTGAACAGGTGGGCCTTGAGACGGCAATGGCCAGTTCCTTATCTTATGATTACCACCTGTTGCCAGCGTTCAAGGAGGTGATGTGCATCCCTTGTGGTTCTCGGTCGTAGGATTGCCTTCACGAGGGTCTTCTTCTCTGTGAAGCTGACACTGTGTTCTGGTTCACTTCCTCTGTCTCCGAGTTTGGCGAGCTGATCTGCTGCTTCGTTGCCAGGGGTTCCGCAATGGGCTGGCACTCATGGCGGTGAGTGGTTGTGTTTTGAGCATTGATTTTGTCCTGAAAGGCTTTATCTGGACAGCAAGTATGACCAACAGATGGTGACCCGGGCTGGACTGCAGGAGCGATCGTTGCCGCGCTGAAGTTTGCTTTACTTTCAGATTGTTTTCCCAGAGTGTGTGGAACTGGCGTAGACTCCGGACAAGTCTTAGCGTCAAGCTAACTTACCGCTTGGAGCTCAGATCGCCCTTGCAACCCACCCAGCCCGGGTGGAGGAACAGCCGGTGATTGTTTGTCCGGGTAAGCAGTTGTTCGATAATCGGGTACTGACTTCCTTCCCATGTCAGAACTTCTCGGCAATATTTTAGCGTCCCAAAATCTGGGACCTATTTAAACGAAAATGTTCGCCGTGTTTTGTAATGTAGGCATACGAGAAATGACATGTTATATGTATAATCGACTCTTCAAATCAAGAATCAGGCACACTACGAAGCGAATTGACCCATAATATGAACCTGAACCGACACATGTCGTCTGAAGCCGCCATGTTTATTTATTTATTTATTTATTTTTAATGGGCTTGCGGGGCCAAAACCGGAGAGAGCAAGATGTCGGCTCGTTAGTGAAACGACTGAATCCTCATCAAAACTGAAAAAATAACCCTCAAATAATAGAATAGAGTCAGTCTAAAACCACTGAAAATAGGCTTTTTACAAGTCAAAAACCACTGAAGATGGGTTGCGACATCTACCAACGTCAATATCGTTTCATCTGTGCACGAGAATTGCCGGTTAATCAGCTCCCCGAATTTAGGACGCCACAAAAGGACTTTACCGAATTTCCCCAGCTTAGGTCCACGCCGAGGCGCTTTAGGAGGTCGTTTGTGTAGATTCCGGTCCTGAGGCGTCGCATGCGCGTGGCGCCACGAGGTCATTCACAGCTAAGCTCGGACGGAATCGGCTCTGCATATCACAGGCGAAATATCTGTTATTCCAGTTCGCACTGCTTATAGATACGCAGATAAGGGCACAGCATTATTAATTGAGGAGTTTAACCAAACATTTGGTGTTAGAAAGTCATATACGAACTGATTGTATCCGAGCGGCTTGTGTGAATGTATATCCGATACACAATGCCCACAACGGTGGCAGTGAAATGAGCAGAAGAACAAAAGTTACATGTGGTAAAACGTTGCAGCTTAATCAGAGAGATGGGTGGAGCTTTGGTCATTGTTTGGAACATTGATTAAGGCGTGACAGGACTGTGTGAGGATACCAGAGCGATGCTGATGAACTGCCTCATTTCAGCTCTTCCATGTGACGGGACGTGCACCATCGTGAGTGTGCTGGATCATCACAATGATGATGTTGGGTCTTGGGTGCTGGGGCAGCGCTGTAGGACAGAACCAGCCAGAACACGTTTTGCTGTTGTAGCCGTGTCTCCATGAAAACAGCATAACAACAACAGAGGGAGAGGCGGGAGGGGGTGTGGGGGTGGGGTGGAGGCAGATGCCTAGAGAGTGTGTGTAGTGTGGTTCGGAGGAAATATTCAGGGTGAGGTGGGTGGGGAGGAGGTTTGGGGGGACAGGGTGCTGGAGGATGTGTGTGGCTGTGCCTGCGTTTGAGCGTTGTGTGCGTTTGTGAACTGTCTCGGCCCTGTATCTTTGGTAATCCTCAGCATTCGTAACGGACCGCTCCATGGTGGGTGGAGGTGAGGTGGGGTGGGGACATTCTGGACAGCCATAAAAGTCGATATTGTTTGCTTTGTTTTCTAAGACCACAGCCACGAACAACTTGACCTTAAGGGCTCATTGCTGATAGATCGTTAAACTCAGCTCTACAGCTTTGTTTTCGCTGCCGGAGATCGCCATCTTTGTGTGCGTTCCTCATCCGGTATTTATCATTGTATGCATGGTATGGGTTGAGCGCCGCGATTGCAGAATCCATGTTGTCTGTTAACGTTGCAAACTTGCCACGGACATTGAATTGCGCGCAGTATCCTTTCTTGTCTTCCATGTTTGTTTGTTTATTTGTTTTCGTTGTTTTGTTTGTTTTGGAAATAAAGTGGTTGATAACTATATTCTACACGATTCTACATGTCACTTGTCTTGCACATGTTTTTCTTCTTCACAAGTCTCGGTATATACGTACGTGTTTTCGTGCGTACCTACCAAAAAACGTGAATTCGGAATAATGAAGAGAAAAAAGAAGGAAAAGGTTTTGCACGCGAAGCGGAGATTTCAGCTCATCAACAGATCCCTTGTTTTTATGGCGGCAACTGAAGACGACCGTCTCTGTGTTACAGAGAGAGACACAGAGAGAGTTCTGTTTTATATCTTTTCATTGAAATTGATAAATATATCACGAAGGGAACAAAATCGGTGAACTCCATCTCAGTCCCCCCCCCCCCCCTTCGTGTGTGTGTGCGTGTGCGTGTGTGTGTGTGTGTGTGTGTGTGTGTGTG
>NC_134888.1:13963731-13966231 GCF_041734735.1 Babylonia areolata | reverse complement strand
ATACTATGTGTTATGTGTTTGAAGGGCTCCTGGCAGCGCTCATCAGGAACAGAGCGAAACTGTCTGTTTTGAACAGGTAGTGTGATCACCATCGTTCTTTGTTTTGTTTTTTACTAATTCTAACAGTCTGTAAGGTGTGTGGGGGGGGGGGGGGGGGGGGGGGGGGGGGAGCCCCTAATGTGAGTTTCGTGATGATGTTTCGTGCGAGGCTGTAAGCACCATAATTTTGATTTGATTTGGTTCACATGGATTGGTGGATTCTAGTCTTTGGGCAACAGTGTCAGGCCCCTTATAGTTTGTGTTTGTTTCTGAGATTACTACAGGATTTGAAGATAATATAGTTTTGACTGTCGTCTGGCGCTGATGCACTGTTTGGTTATGAAGAACAGACACAGTGAGAGACAGAGAGAGAGAGAGAGAGAGAGTGTGTGTGTGTGTGTGTGTGTGTGTGTGTGTGTGTGTGTGTGTGTGTGTGTGTGTGTGTGTGTGAGTCAACATTCACTAAAAATCATTTCACTCACTTCATACAAATTAGTTTTATTGAAAATCGTCCGAAGTCCGTTTCAAATGTCCAACTGTGAAGACATCCAACTCATAATTAGGATGTTCATGGGCTACATGTAGCATACATACCTAAGATTTACATGATATCAGAATAAGACTTTGTGTAAGATTTTCTTGTCCAGTTTGTGTATAACTGTGGTGTGTTGTGGCATGTTAAAGGGGAAAAAATGCGCGTACACTGCTTATGAAACCAAAACTGAATGGCGGCTCCTGTCAGATAGTGGCACATTTTCCAGACGAGGGCGGTCCTGGGAGGGGGGCGGGGGGGGGGGCGGGGGGGGGGGGGGACGAAAGTAGGTCAGTACACCTACATGATTGGCTTGACTGGACTTTCTCACCGTGTAGTGTGTGAAGGACATCCCTGTTGCCAGTCACGTGATGAAAGGTCAGTGCTGGACACCCGTTCAGATCGTATGACGACGGGCACAATGGCCGAGTGGTTAAAGCGATGGACTTTCAATCTGAGGGTCCCAGGTTCGAATCTCGGTAACAGCGCCTGGTGTGTAAAGGGTGCAGATTTTGTCTTATCTCCCAGGTCAACATTATGTGCAGACCTGCTTAGTGCCTGAACCCCCTGTGTGTGTATACGGCACGCAGAAGATCAAATACGCACGTTAAAGATCCTGTAATCCATGTCAGCGTTCGGTGGGTTGTGGAAACAAGAACATATTCACCATGCACCCCCCGGCCCCACGAAATCGGAGCATGGCTGCCCACATGGCGGGGTAAAAAAAACAACAACCGGTCATACACGTAAAAGCCCACTCGTGTACAACGAGTGAAGGAGGGAGATGCAGTCCACGAACGAAGGAGGAGAAGATCGTGTGACAAGGGTTCTGTGGTGTTCTTTTTCTTTCTTTTTCTTCTTTTCTCTCTTCTCCCCCTGACATTTGTCCTCCTCCCGATTTGCCTGTGTCTCCTGTCTGTCTGTCTGTCTGTCTGTCTCTCTCTCCCTCTCTCTCTCTCCCCCTCCCCTCTCTCTCTCTCTCCCTCTCTCTCTCCCCCCTCTCTCTCTCTCTCTTAATCATTTAATTGTGCCCTTCTTTCGCTCTCAGTATATTTCTCTCGGTCTCACTCTATATCATTCGGTCTCTTTCTGTCTTGTCTGTCTGTCTGTATGTATGTATGCATGCACGTATGTATGAATGTATGTAATGTATGTATGTCTCTCCCCCACCCCTCTCTGTCTGTCTGTCTCTCTCTCCCCCTCTCTTTCTCTCTCCTGTGTGTGTGTGTTTCTCTTTTGTGTCTTTCTCAGTTTCTCTTTGTGTGAATGTTTTTTGTTTTTTTTTGTTTGTTTGTTTGTTTTTGTTTGTTTTTTGTTGTTTTTTTTTTTTGTGTATGTGTGTGCGTGCGCGCGCGTGTGTGTGTTTCTCTCTTAGAGAGAGATATAGGGACAGACAGATAGACAGACAGAGAGTGAATGCACATAATTATGACAGACTGAAAGAGTAAGGCTTGTGTTTCGTTGTGTGACCTAGATATACAGGACGTGTTGTCACGAGTATTGAGGGCAGCTTTCCTGTGACACATGCTCACATGGTCAGTCAGTGCGGTCATTAACCCTCCGTGGAATAATGGGTGTGTGTTTGGGAGGGGGTGCGGGTCGTTGGGGGTGTTTCCGTTTGGCAGCATAGCCGGATTCCCTGTGTCTTTCGTCTGCACGAAAAAGACACGTGTTTGGAACTAGACACTGGAAACACACAACGACGGGAACTGCCTTTGACTCTCTGGTGTGTTCCTTGATCTCTGCATCATCTACCTCTCCTCTTGTTGTGTTACCTATCTTAGGTTTTCGTGGCTAGTTAGTTACATATAGGACTTCGCACGCAGTCACACTAAAGAACCAGATATGCCGCCATGGAGGTTTCAGCTCAAGTCCTTTTTATATAACTGAATACAGATCGGGCCAACTGTGGATGGCGTACATTTAAGA
>NC_134888.1:13943731-13958731 GCF_041734735.1 Babylonia areolata | reverse complement strand
CGGGTGGTGGTGTTGGTGTGTGGTGAGCGGGTGGTGGTGTTTGTGGTGTGGTGTTGGTGTGTGACGTGGTGGTGGTGTTTGTTGATGTGGACAGCGGGTGGTGGTGTTGGTGTGTGACGTGGTGGTGGTGTTGGTGTGGTCAGTGGGTGGTGGTGTTTGTTGGTGTGGTCAGTGGGTGGTGGTGTTTGTTGGTGTGGTCAGTGGGTGGTGGTGTTTGTTGGTGTGGTCAGTGGGTGGTGGTGTTTGTTGGTGTGGTCAGCGGGTGGTGGTGTTTGTGTTCAGGTGGTGCTCGTGCTGCCCGTTTTTGTTTTGTTTTTGTTTGTTTGTTTTTCGCGGTTTCTCTATTAGTTCTTTTCTTAATGAGTAGAAAGTAAACAGTATGTAATATAAGTGTTTAACCACACACACGCACGAACGCGCGCGCAGGCACACACACACACACACACACACACACACACACACACACACACACACAGGCAAGAAAAAATAGTAATAGATTTATATTAAAGCTTAAAGCCAAAACAATGAAGAACAAAACAGACAAATAATGAAAGCATTATACAAATTATTCCCATCAAGTCACAGACAGCAGCACCACTGACTCAACAACCATCAGTAAAGTAACTTCTGGGTAAAAAAAAAAAATACCAAACAAAAAAAAACGTACTTTCACTCTTGAGTGGTATTAGACGTGTGATATATATATATATATATATATATATATATATATTTTGTGTGTGTGTGTGTGGATAAAAGAGGAATGTTTTTTATGTGTTTTTTGTTGTTGTTGTTTACAATGCAAGGATTAATGAGGAGAGTGCAGTATTCACCCCGCTCGTAGATACATATTGAAAATATTTTAACACCAATAAACTTTTCTTTTTTTTAAGTAACCAGTGCAGTAATGTCTGTAAGTCAGTTTAGAAAAAACGCTCCACTGTGGACAATGCAACTGGGATCCAGCAATGATCCAGTCACTGAGTCAGCGTGGAGGGAGAAGGGTGGAGTTTGGAGGGGGGGGAGGGGGGCTGAGGGCTGTTGAATGTGGGTCTGGACCTTGGACACGATGCTGTGAGTCACAGAGGCCAGGCTGTTGACAGTTGTCCCCGCCACGTGGCCTCACCACAGGGTCACAGCAGTGATAAGAGTTGAAGGACCTGCTGGCTGACGGCCATGATGAACGTGGAGTTGTTCAGCAGCATCCCTGACGTGTGGAAGTGGTACAGCGTCATTTCCACACAGTCCTCCACACAAGGAGGAGGGTTACAGCGTCATTTCCACACAGTCCTCCACACAGTCCTCCACACAGTCCTCCACACAAGGAGGAGGGTTACAGCGTCATTTCCACACAGTCCTCCACACAGTCCTCCACACAAGGAGGGTTACAGCGTCATTTCCACACAGTCCTCCACACAAGGAGGAGGGTGGCAGAGTGGTAAAGACCTTATCTGCCAGTACAGTGACCGTGAGAGTGAGGGTTCGATTCCCACTCACGCCCTTTCTCCCGAGTTTGACTGGAAAATCAAACGTCAAGCGTCTACTTACTTATTCAAATGAGACGATGAACCCAGGTCCAGTTTGCAGCAGGCACTTTTCACGCAGAACAAGAACCCATCGCGACCTAAGTGTTGTCCTCTGGCAAAATTCTGTGGAAGAAATCCACTCTGATAGCTACACAAATATGATTATGCATACACTCAAGACCTGACTAAGCGCGTCGGGTTATGTTCCTGCCAAGCAGATGTGGTGTAGCGTATGTGGATTTGTCCAAATGCAGTGACACCCTTGAGAAACTGAGACTGAATGTCATTTTCATACCCCTTGCGCATACCAAATCCTTTTATTTGAAGCCAATAAAATCTTGAAGTGGTACAGAACTGATGATGATAATGATGATATGGATACTAACACAGTGCCTATCCTCGGTCGCAGCGGACCAAGCTGAAAGCCCTAAGTTACAAACACAACATTTTTGACATGGACAGGCTGCCTGCCAAGGTAGAGCCGACCGAACTGAGACTGAGACTGAAAGTGAAAGTGAAACCGGAAACTGCACACACGCTTGTTGTTTCAGGACCACTGGCCAGCGCGCTGACCAACCGCTACGGGTGCCGGGTGGTGACGATCGCAGGGGCCATCATCTGTGCGGCCGGCTTCATCCTCAGCGTGTTCACCCCCAACCTCTATTTCCTCTATTTCTCCTCGGGAATCATGGCAGGTGCCTCCCTCCGCTTTGACTCTTCTCTTTTGCACTGCTGGAGCTTTTCTGGGGAATGGGGGGGTGTTGTTCGTTATTGTTGTTTTTGTCACGAACGTCGTTTTTTTTGTTTTGTTTTTAGGTTTGGGTTGTGAGTAACTGTTTAAAAGGTTGACTCTTTGCACTGTAAGCTTTGAGCACCGGATGGTGTTGTTATTTGCTGTTGTTTTGTCATTCATGAACGTCGTTTATTTTAGGTTTGGATTTTGAGTAGTAGAGTACTAGAATCATTTGTTTGTATTTATGGGTAGTCTTTGCATGAATATATATATATATATATATATATATATGTATGTGTGTGTGTGTGTGTGTGTGTGTGTATTTATATATATACATTTATAAATAGATAGGTAGATGGACAGATAGATAGGTACATAGGTGCATAGATAGGCACATAGGTACATAGATAAGGTAATAAAAACATTAAAAAAAACGAAATATAGACACAGCTTGCCAGTTTTCATATTGAGCACACAATGAAATCACAAAATGACAGTTTTTTTCTTATTCAAAAAGAGGCAGTCAGCATCTGTTAAAGCATTTTTAAGTCATTTTTTTTTGGGGGGGGGGGTTCTTAATGATATACACGTGTTCCATCCATGTGTTGTGTGTAAAGGATTCCGGTCATGTAAAGCTGCTTGTGACCGTACGACATGCTAGAGAAAACCTTGTTGACTGATGGCACATCCAGTCATGAACGTTGTTCTTGTTGCTTTTTCCTCCAGAGAAGAATAAAGGCCGCTGAGATAGGAAGTGATTAGAGTCACTGCCATGTAAGTGTTAAAGATGGGTCATTGAACAACTGAACTGTGCATACTGATCAAATCACCATACTTTGTTGTGCTGATGCAGCTTTCTGCATGCTTGGCTTGTTTGTTTGATCTGGTAATGATGTTAGTTTTTTTGACAATAATGCAAATGCACGAATAAGAAAAAAAAGAGGGTGTCGCTATACTGCAATGACTTGCTGTCCCTATGGGAGAGCAACTCTGAATTTCATACAGAGAAATCTGTTGGGACAAAATGCAATACCATGCAACACAGCACGATGCAACACAACACAACGCAATGCAAAACAGTGCAATGCAATACAATAGTATACAATACAATGCACTGCAATAAGATACTATAGTATACAATACAATACAGTACAATAGTACACAATACAATGCAGTGCACTACAGTACAATAGTACACAATACAATGCAATGCACTGCAGTACAATAGTACACAATACAGTGCAGTGCACTACAGTACAATAGTACACAATACAATGCAGTGCACTACAGTACAATAGTACACAATACAGTGTAGTGCACTACAGTACAATAGTACACAATACAGTGCAGTGCACTACAGTACAATAGTACACAATACAGTGTAGTGCACTACAGTACAATAGTACACAATACAGTGCAGTGCACTACAGTACAATAGTACACAATACAATGCAGTGCACTACAGTACAATAGTACACAATACAGTGCAGTGCACTGCAGTACAATAGTACACAATACAATGCAGTGCACTACAGTACAATAGTACACAATACAATGCAGTGCACTACAGTACAATAGTACACAATACAGTGCAGTGCACTGCAGTACAATAGTACACAATACAATGCAGTGCACTACAGTACAATAGTACACAATACAATGCAGTGCACTACAGTACAATAGTACACAATACAGTGCAGTGCACTACAGTACAATAGTACACAATACAATGCAGTGCACTACAGTACAATAGTACACAATACAATGCAGTGCACTACAGTACAATAGTACACAATACAATGCAGTGCACTGCAGTACAATAGTACACAATACAATGCAGTGCACTACAGTACAATAGTACACAATACAGTGCAGTGCACTACAGTACAATAGTACACAATACAGTGCAGTGCACTGCAGTACAATAGTACACAATACAATGCAGTGCACTACAGTACAATAGTACACAATACAGTGCAGTGCACTGCAGTACAATAGTACACAATACAGTGCAGTGCACTACAGTACAATAGTACACAATACAGTGCAGTGCACTACAGTACAATAGTACACAATACAGTGCAGTGCACTACAGTACAATAGTACACAATACAGTGCAATGCACTACAGTACAATAGTACACAATACAGTGCAGTGCACTACAGTACAATAGTACACAATACAATGCAGTGCACTACAGTACAATAGTACACAATACAATGCAGTGCACTACAGTACAATAGTACACAATACAATGCAATGCACTACAGTACAATAGTACACAATACAATGCAGTGCACTACAGTACAATAGTACACAATACAATGCAATGCACTACAGTACAATAGTACACAATACAATGCAGTGCACTACAGTACAATAGTACACAATACAATGCAATAATATACAATACAATACAGCACAATACAGTGCAATAGTATATAATACAACACAGCAAAACAAAACACAACAGCACAGCAAAACACGACACAGCAAAACACAACACAGCAAAACACGACACAGCAAAACACGACACAGCAAAACATGACACAGCAAAACACAACACAGCAAAACATAACACAGTAAAACACAACACAGCAAAACACAACACAGCAAAACACGACACAGCAAAACATGACACAGCAAAACACAACACAGTAAAACACAACACAGCAAAACACAACACAATACAGCACAACACGACACAGTAAAACACAACACAGCAAAGCACAACACAGCAAAACACAACACAGCAAAACATGACACATCAAAACACAACACAACACAGCAAAACATGACACAGCAAAACAACAAAGTAAAACACAACACAGTAAAACACAACACAACACAGCAAAACATGACACAGCAAAACATGACACAGCAAAACACGACACAGTAAAACATGACACAGCAAAACACGACACAGCAAAACACAACACAGTAAAACACAACACAGCAAAACACGACACAGTAAAACACAACACAGTAAAACACAACACAGTAAAACACGACACAGCAAAACACAACACAGCAAAACACAACACAACAAAACACAACACAACACAGCAAAACACAACACAGCAAAACACAACACAACACAGCAAAACACAACACAGCAAAACACAACACAGCAAAACACAACACAGCAAAACACGACACAGCAAAACATGACACAGCAAAACACAACACAGCAAAACACAACACAATACAGCGCAACACAACACAGCAAAACACAACACAGCAAAACACAACACAACACAGCAAAACACAACACAGCAAAACACAACACAGCAAAACATGACACAGCAAAACATGACACGACACAGTAAAACATGACACAGTGAAGCGCAACACAGCAAAACACGACACAGTAAAACATGACACAGCAAAACATGACACAGCAAAACACGACACAATACAGCGCAACACAACACAAAACAACACAGCAAAACAACATGACACAACACAGCAAAGCACAACTGAACACGACACAGCAAAGCACAAAACAGCAAAACACAAACACAGCAAAACACGACACAACACAGTAAAACAACACAGCACAACAGAACACAACACAACTCAACACAACACAGCAAAACACAATGCAACACAACACAACAAAAAAGCACAAGACAGCACAACACAACACAGGTAAACACAACGCAACGCAGCACAACGCAACACAGCAAAACACAACACAGCAAAACACAACGCAACACAACACAGCAAAACACAACACAACACAGCAAAACACAACAGAACACAGCAAAACACAACGCAACACAGCAAAACACAATGCAACACAGCACAACGCAATGCAACACAGCACAACGCAACACAACACAACACAGCAAAACACAACACACCGCATTACAGCAAAACACAACGAAACACAGCACAACACAACACAGCAGTACACAACGAAAGAGTGGTGATCACACACACACACACACACACACACACACACACACACACACGCACACACACGTCCTGACCACCAACGTAATGAAGACACTCAGTCCAGCTGTGGGTGCCGCTGTTCCCCCCAGGTCTGGGCTTCGGCCTCATCTACCTGCCGGCCATCGTCAGCGTGGCCCAGTACTTCGAGAAGCGGCGCTCCTTCGCCACGGGCCTAGCGGTGTGTGGCTCGGGCTTCGGAACCTTCATCATGGCGCCCATCACAGAGCTGCTGTTGCAGGAGTACAGCTGGCGCGGGGCCATGCTCATCCTGGGTGGGGTCATCCTCAACGTCACCGTGTGCGGCGCCGTCTTCAGGCCGCTGGAGGCAGGGGGCTCTGTTGCCCAGTCCGAGGAGGACAGCGAGAAGGGGGACGTCGAGAAGGAGGCGGTGGAGAAGACCTTGCCCGAGGACCAGGCCTTGCTGAACAAGGTGGTCAGTGTTGACGGCGACAACCACGACCACGATGTCCCCCGCTGCAAACTGGCCGACTTTGGTGACCGCAACTTTGAAATCAAGGTGGTGGCGGCTGAGCCCTGTGATCAGGGAGGGAAGGAGGGGGAGGGGAGCGAGGGTCTGCCCCTCAACTCGAGGAAGCACGTGGCCTGGCTCAGCAACAGCCACCACGACCTGGCGGCGCCCCCTGCGGGTGGCGAGCCACACAACGTGGACCTGGCCAAGATCGCCAGGTCGGATGGCGCGCTGCACCGACTGCAGAGGCCGCAGGGACCCGAGCACCGCCGTCGCCTCCTGCGCCAGCACTCAATCAGCACCGCCTGCAGCCGCCCGGTGGGGCGCAAGGACGTGTTCTACACGGGGTCCCTGCAGAACATCCCCATGTTCCGCTCCCACCACGACCTGTACATCACCAGCATCACCTCCGTCAACAAGGTCAGGAAGCTTGTTTTGTGTGTGTGTGTTTGGGGGGGCCGGGGGGGGGGTCCGTCTTCTGTGTGGTCTGGTGGGGCGGGCGGGGGGGGGGGATGAGGTGGGGGTAAAGGGGTGGCGGGGATGGAGCAGTGGGTGTGTGGCCTGGCCCTGTGGTGATGTTGCCCAGACTGGGATGAGAGTTTCGTCAGGATCAAGTCTCTCACACTTACTGAATTTTTTTTTTTTTTTTTGTTAATGTTTTGTATCAAATATTTTGTTGCCTGAGTTTGTCGGAAGTCTTTCAGTCACATGTTGATTTCTGCATCCTGAGTAACACACAGGAACCACCCCCGAAAACGGAGTATAGCTGCCTACATGGTAGGGTAAAAACGGTCATCCACATATATTAAGCCCACTTATGTATATACAAATGAAAATGGGAGTTGCAGTCCGCGAACGAAGAGGAACAAGAATGGGGGGGATACACAAACCATTCCATCATAAGCAGACGTCTTTCCATCAGTGAAATGCAAATCACTGCAGGTCTCATCGTCATACCCTTTTTGTTGTTTATATGTTTGTTTGTTTGTTTTGTTTGTTTCTTTAAGCACTTTTTTTCACAGGTTCAATAGTATTTTACTGGATGATGATTGATGACGATGTCATTGAAATGAGAACTCAGACCATCGCCATTTTGTTGACTCACTTGTGTAAACAAAGTGAGTCTATGTTTTAACCCGGTGTTCGGTTGTCTCTGTGTGTGTGTGTGTGTGTGTGTGTGTCCGTGGTAAACTTTAACATTGACATTTTCTCTGCAAATACTTTGTCAGTTGACACCAAATTAGGCATAAAAATAGGAAGAATTCAGTTCTTTCCAGTCATCTTGTTTAAAACAATATTGCACCTCTGGGATGGGCACAAAAAAATAAAAAATGAAGCCAAATTATATGCAAACTGCATCTACTGTTATATTTATATTTTTTGTATTCTCTAAACTTAGCACTTTGATCTGATATTCTGACACAACAACAAGAGCAGTCATTATTATCATTTTTTGTTCAAACAGGAACTTCTTTTGGAAGTTTTATTTATTTTGGAAACGTTTTGGTGCAGATAGTAAAAAAGGGAAATTACTCTGTAATTAATGCTAGGGGACTTAATTTGCTTTAAACTGATCTTTTTCATCTTAAACATTACATTTTGAAATTATACTCAATACATAAAAAGCTTGTGTGTTTTACTCTCAGTGTACAGGGCTTTCACTATGTTCATTCGCCCAAGTGGTCTTTTTCGGAAAATACTAAAATCAATACGACGAGTGGACAATACAGGTCTGTTGGCTGAGCCCGGAAGGTCGGGGGCAAAAATCAATTGCGTACACATATTTATACACATTCAAAGCGCGTGCTCATATTCTTCGCGAACGCGAACGACGCCATTTTGTTTCAAGTTGTTGACCTGCCCGTTCAATCCTATATTCAATGGACAATACACGATAACATGTGATGGAAAGTTGGAGAAGGAGACTGTTAAATATTTATTCAGAGAAAGATTTGTGAACGCCTCATCACTTACCGGATTATGCCCCAAACTGCCATAAAAAATATCCACAGAATCAGTCGGAATTCACAGTTAAAAATTGTAAACCATGCGAGTTAATACCCTTGAACTGATCACGATGAAACGAAAAAATTTCCAGTCTTGACTTTTCTCAAAATGAAGTCCTTTTCACTTCTTACGACGTTTAGAAGTACTTGTACTTGGCTCTACATGTTATTAGTTTAACAAAATACTAAATTTTCATATCAACTTTAAAACTATAAAACTAGAATGAACATAAAAGAGAAATTGAATCGACCGTGTCGTACTACATTCCCGGCGTGTGTAACTAAACTTGTACATATATCTAGATCTAGTGAAAACGGCTAAATGTTGCAGTGTGATTGCGGCGATAGCCATTAAAAAGAATTTTTTTTATTGCCGTTAAAGATTTTTTGAATGCCCAAGATACACCAGAATAATATGATTTAAACAGCGTTCTCACTGCGATTTTTTTTTTTTTTTTTCTCAAGGCCTGACTAAGCGCGTTGGGTTACGCTGCTGGTCAGGCATCTGCTTGGCAGATGTGGTGTAGCGTATATGGTTTTGTCCGAACGCAGTGACGCCTCCTTGAGCTACTGAAACTGAAACTGAAACTCTCACTGCGAATACCGCAATTGATTTATCGCCCTTTAAAAAAGTATGTTCAAATGTTAAATTTTAGAACGTCAGTTAAGGAGCCACGATAGTGTAATAGATAAGGCAGTTTCTTCTCACCCGAACACGCGGGGTTCGAATCTGGTTAGGACTTTTTTTTTCTTTTTTTTTTTTAAACGCGAAGCTTTATAATAACAAATACAGAACACATTTTAACGATTAGATTTTTTTTTTTTTTTAAAGTGTATCACAAGTGAGTCTTGAAGGCCTTGCCTCTCTTGTTGTTGTTGTTTTCATGTTGTGTTTCTTGCAGGTAGAGGAAGAGACGACGGAGAAGCGCAGTAGCTGAATAGTGATGACGATGTCAATGAAATGACAACTCACACCACAGCCATGTTGTTGTGTTTCCTGCAGATAGAGGAGGAGACAGAGGACGAGCCCAGCAAGTGCTGTGGTGTCACCGTGCCCTCCGAGTTCCGCGAGGCCTTCCAGGAAATGATGGACTTCTCCTTGCTCAGGAACCCCGTGTTCCTCATGTTCGCCGTCTCCAACTTCTTCACCTCCATCGGCTTCAACATGCCCTTCATCTTCCTGCCAGACCGGGCCAAGCTTGTCGGTGAGTTGGGGGGGGGGAGTTGGGGGGGAGCAAATTGGAGGGAGAGCTGGGGCTTGAGGGGGAGGGTGGAGGGGCTGGTTGGGGGGCGGGGGGGGGGGAGAGCTGGGGCTAGAGGGGGAGGGTGGAGGGGCTGGTTGGGGGGGGGGAGAGCTGGGGCTAGAGGGGGAGGGTGGAGGGGCTGGTTGGGGGGGGGAGAGCTGGGGCTAGAGGGGGAGGGTGGAGGGGCTGGTTGGGGGGTGGGGAGAGCTGGGGCTAGAGGGGGAGGGTGGAGGGGCTGGTTGGGGGGTGGGGAGAGCTGGGGCTAGAGGGGGAGGGTGGAGGGGCTGGGGGGGAGAGCTGGGGCTAGAGGGGGAGGGTGGAGGGGCTGGTTGGGGGGGGGAGAGCTGGGGCTTGAGGGGGAGGGTGGAGGGGCTGGTTGGGGGGGGGGAGAGCTGGGGCTAGAGGGGAAGGGTGGAGGGGCTGGGGGGGAGAGCTGGGGCTAGAGGGGGAGGGTGGAGGGGCTGGTTGGGGGGGGAGAGCTGGGGCTTGAGGTGGAGGGGCTGGTTGGGGGGGGGGGAGAGCTGGGGCTAGAGGGGGAGGGTGGAGGGGCTGGTTGGGGGGGGGGGGAGAGCTGGGGCTAGAGGGGGAGGGTGGAGGGGCTGGGGGGGGGAGAGCTGGGGCTAGAGGGGGAGGGTGGAGGGGCTGGTTGGGGGAGGGGGGGCAGAGAAGCTAGTTGAAGGAATGGGGTGAGGGAACTGTGTGGATGCTTGATTGGTTGCAGGGTTTCTTGTGTGTTGTTTGTTGTTGTTTTTGTATAAAAATATTTACTTCATTTTTAATCTTTTCAAATTCCATCTCCGGGTTACCTTTTTCTGTCGCAGCATTACAAGAAATCGTTCTGTTTTCTTTGTTTGTTTGTTGTTGTTGTTGTTTTTTAATATTCTGTGACATATTGACACATGTTCATTCTTAAGCAATGAAAAAAGAAAAATTCTGTTCATGTCATATGTGTATGTGAATAAATTAAACCAAGACGCATGTAAATAAAGCAGCCCATCACATACAGTCACATAGAGACAGTCACATACATACCACATGCACACATGCGCGCAGCACTTCCGTAAATGAAAAAAAAATAATGATCATCAAAAATGAAGTGTAGATGTTGATTGTGTCTTTGATGATGATGATGATGATATGGATACTTATAACTTATATAGCATCTATTCTCGGTCAGAGACCAAACTATAAGTGCTTTACAAACACGGGGTCTTTTGCACAACAGGCTGTCTTCCTGGGTGGAGCCGACTGACGGCTGCCACTGGGCGCTCATCATTCGTTTCCTGTGTCATTCAGTCGGGTTACAGTCATGCTCACACACACACACACTCACACAGATATGTAACGTTTTTATGTGTAAGACCGTTTTATTTATTTACCCTGTCATGTAGGCAGCCTGACTCCATTATGGGGTGTGTGTACGCTGGGTATGTTGTTGATTCCATAAAGCCCTGAACACTGACATGGATTTCGGGATCTTCAACATGCGCATTCGATCTTCTGCGTGTGTGTAGGCACACGAAGGGGGTTCAGGCACTAACAGGTCTGCATGTATGTTGCTTTGCTGGTATGAGGATGGTGGCAGTCGATAGCCTCCATTGCTATCCGTGGGCTCAGTCTGCAGGTCGGTCCACACTTGAGAAGTTTTGATGTGACCACTTTACTTGCACGCTCAGTTCACATTCACTCCCTGCTTGCAGTCAGCTCAACGCTGTGCTACAGAATTTGTTTTTACGCCTGTTTTGAGTAAGGATGCAGGTTTCCAGCTGAATTATCAAAACGGTATCAAGGATAAATATAGATGTAGAAATATTATATGTGTGAATGTGTTTATCCTGTTACACCTGTGTGTGTGTGTGTGTGTGTGTGTGTGTGTGTGTGTGTGTTATGTTTGTCACTGTAAATACCATTTTGTGCAAAGTGTGTACATCAGCAAACTGTGTCCATTCATTAGAGTGAAAGTGTAAATGACCTTGTCTGCGTGTTTATAAATGCTGTTTTGTAGACATCCATGACTGTCACTGTTTTC
Source organism: Babylonia areolata (assembly GCF_041734735.1). Taxonomy (NCBI): domain Eukaryota; kingdom Metazoa; phylum Mollusca; class Gastropoda; order Neogastropoda; family Buccinidae; genus Babylonia; species Babylonia areolata. Next base: position 13,946,767 of record NC_134888.1, on the reverse strand, counting down.
ATAGTCTGTCTACTTGAGAAAGATACTCGCATGTAAACATGTGTACACGTATGTTGACAAGCAAGCCATATATTTCTAATCTAAAGCCCCAGTATTAGATCAGAAGTGTGTATCTTCATTACAGACCCCCAAAAATCAAAATTCAGACAGTACTGAAAGTAACATGAAGTGTTCATTAAATGTTTTTTGGTTAATATATTAACAAATTTTGAGTGTAGCCTCGCCTTTTCCATCTTATTTGCCACTGCAGTGTCTGTGTGAAGGCCTGGGTTTGATTCATGCACTCACCCTTTCTCCCATGTTGGACTGGGAAATCAGACTGAGTGTCTTGTCGTTCAGATGAGATAAGATGAGGTCCGGTGTGCAGCACGCACTTGGCGCACTGAAAAAGAACCCATGGCAACAAGATCAAGTGTTGCCCCCTGGCAATATTCTGCAAAAGAAACCCACTCTGATGGATATACAAATATGTTATGCATGCACTCAAGTCCTGACCAGCAGGTTGGATTAAGCGTCTATCAGGCATCTGCCTTGCAGATGTGGTGTAGCGTATATGGATTTGTCCAAGCACAGTGACACCTCTTTGAGAAAGTGAGCCAGGAATACTGTGGACATGTGTGTGACGCTGACTGTTGTGACAATGCCCGGCCTCCACAGAAGGCGCCTCGTGAAGAGACATGCATACAAGTGTTACCAGCAGCCGTGTATGTTCTTGTCTGATACCGCTGTGTGTTTGTCAGTGTGTATAGCTTCATTCGTCAGAAATCCGAATTCACCCACTACTGCAACCAGCATAAAAGTGTACCGTGAATGTTTGCTTGTTGGGTTTTTTTGATAATGAATTCACATGTAGTGTTAGCAGTTTGCACTTTTTTTGTCTTGATCCTGACTCAGACAAAATGCCCCGTGCCCCAGTCAGACAAAATGCCCTGTGCCCCATTCAGACAAAATGCCCTGTGCCCCATTCAGACAATGCCCCATGCCCCATTCAGACAAAATGCCCCGTGCCCCATTCAGACAAAATGCCCCATGCTCCATTCAGACAAAATGCCCTGTGCCCCATTCAGACAAAATGCCCTGTGCCGTCCTATGCCCTATTCAGACAAAATACCCCGTGCCCCATTCAGACAAAATGCCCTGTGCCCCATTCAGACAAAATGCCCTGTGCCGTCCTATGCCCCATTCAGACAAAATACCCCGTGCCCCATTCAGACAAAATGCCCTGTGCCGTCCTATGCCCCATTCAGACAAAATACCCCGTGCCCCATTCAGACAAAATGCCCTGTGCCCCATTCAGACAAAATGCCCCGTGCCCCATTCAGACAAAATACCCCGTGCCCCATTCAGACAAAATGCCCCATGCCCCATTCAGACAAAATGCCCCGTGCCCCATTCAGACAAAATGCCCCATGCCCCATTCAGACAAAATGCCCCGTGCCCCATTCAGACAAAATACCCCATGCCCCATTCAGACAAAATGCCCTGTGCCCCATTCAGACAATGTCCCATGCCCCATTCAGACAAAATACCCTGTGTCCCATTCAGACAAAATGCCCCATTCAGACAAAATGCCCTGTTCCCCATTCAGACAAAATGCCCTGTGCCGTCCTATGCCCTATTCAGACAAAATGCCCTGTGCCCCATTCAGACAAAATGCCCTGTGCCCCATTCAGACAAAATGCCCTGTGCCGTCCTATGCCCTATTCAGACAAAATGCCCTGTTCCCCATTCAGACAAAATGCCCTGTGCCGCCCTATGCCCCATTCAGACAAAATGCCCTGTGCCCCATTCAGACAAAATGCCCTGTGCCGCCCTGTGCCCCATTCAGACGAAATGCCCCATGCCCCATTCAGACAAAAAGCCTTGTGCCCCATTCAGACAAAATGCCCCATTCAGACAAATGCCCTGTGCCCCATTCAGACAAAATGCCCCATTCAGACAAAATGCCCCACGCCCCATTCAGACAAAATGCCCCATTCAGACTAAATGCCCTGTGCCCCATTCAGACTGTTTCAAGGTGGCCTCAGAGCGTATAGATTAATTCATACTCTTCAAAAATCATAGCAGATCTACAGTTCTTCCGGTAGGTATTATGTCATTGGTGATTGACAAAGAAAACATATTTAATATGCATCTTGTAGATGAAATAAAAAAATTTAAAAAAAGAAAGATAAAAAGAAAAAAAATCCAGAGAATAATCAGAATGATGAATTTAATGATTCACTATCAAATATATTTTTGCTTGTCAGTAATTTTGAAATCATAGTGAACGGTCCTCACATAAAAACATAGCCATAGAAAAGAATAGACTAGAACAGAATAGATCTTTATTACCAAGTGTACCAGGATCACAAGGATTACCGGGGAAGGTGGGGGTGGGGGGCACAGTGGTTTGGGCGTTAAGTCCTATGTCAGCATCTCGAATTCAGGGACTTATTATACTGGCAGTTTTTGTGCATAGATGAAATGGTTGTGACCTTTGATAGACGTTGTAACCCATTTTCAGTGGTTTTCGATTCTATTTTGAGGGTTTTGATTTTGATGCAGATTCAGTCGCTTAACTACCGTGCGACCATCCTGCTCTTTCTGTTTATGGCCCCACAAACCATGAAAATGTAAAATAAATAAATAAATGAACAAATAAATAAATAAATGAATAAATAATTTTTTTTTTAAAACATGGTGGCTTGAGATGACAAGTGTCGGTTCAGGTTCATGTTATGGGTATATAGGAACTTCATGTCAGATTATGCCTCATTCTTGTTATGATCAGAAGGGTGGATTACATGCAGCGTGTCATTTCTCATATGCCTCCATTGCAAAACACACAAAGGGCTTCGTTTCGTTTAATTAGGTCCCAGAATTTAGGACGGTGAAACAGGACACCACCTTTGGAACGGGATACAGGTGACGGAAGGTGTGTGGGAGGCGTGGCTGGTGGAAAAAAGGGGGTCATTGGGACTTCTCGTTTTATAGTCCTCACCAGCTGGTGCCGACCAAAACAGATCTCAGGACAGACTCACATGCATGCAGGCA
>NC_134888.1:13936231-13941231 GCF_041734735.1 Babylonia areolata | reverse complement strand
CCAGCATGCACCACTTGAAACCAGAGTGTGGCTGCCTACATGACGGGGTAAAAACTGTCATACACACGGAGCCCATTTATTTAAACAGGGGGAGTTACAGGCCACATGTGCAGAAGAAACAGAAGAAGAAGACGTTACTAACAAACTAATTCCCCAGTGAAACTTTTCCATCTGTATGCTTGCTGTGATGTGATCAGTGGTACCGGATGTACTTTTTGTGCTAATTTCCATATATTTGTGATTTTTTTTGGGAGGGTGTCATTTTTGTGATTCCTGGTTCCTTGGTGTGTATTTTGACTATGGTGAATGTGATATATATTATTTTGCTGTGGTTTGGGCCCATGTGATGTGACACGTTGATATTGCCTGTGTTGATTTTTTTTTTTTTTTTACATAGTCACTTGATCTTAAATGTATATGTTTTATTGTAAAGCGTGGTGAGCCCCATCTGAGATGAGACGGGGGTACTGTGCTGTATAGCCTTCATTATATTATCATTGTCATTAATTCAGTGTCCATGAGGGTCGGGGTTCAGATCCTGCTCTCGCCCTTTCTCCCAAGTTTGTCAGGAGAATCAAAGTGAATGTCTGGTCATTCGGATGAGACGATAAACCGAGGCCCCGTGTGCAGCACGCACTTGGCGCACTGAAAAAGAACCCATGGCAGCAAAAGGGTTGTCTTCTGGCAAAGTTCTGTCGAAAAATTCCACTCAGATAGGTACACAAAATATGCATGCAATGCACTCAAAGCCTGACAAAGCGTGCTGAGTTACGCTGCTGGTCAGGCATCTGCCTAGCAGATGTGGTGTAGCGTATATGGTTTTGTCGGAAGGCAGTGACGCCTCCTTGAGAAACTGAAACTGATTGTCTCACACCTTCCCAGACCTTTTTTAATTATTATTATAAGGGCCAGCACTTCTTGTGGGGAGAGTATCTTGCAAGCATGCGATGCAAGTATCTCCTTGAGAAACTGAAACTGAAACTCTTCTATTCTTCTTCTTCGTTCATGGGCTGTAACTCCCACGTTCACTCGTATGTACACGAGTGGGCTTTTACGTGTATGTCTGTTTTTACCCCGACATGTAGGCAGCCATACTCCTTTTTCGAGGGTGTGCATGCTGGGTATGTTCTTGTTTCCATAACCCACCGAACGCTGACATGGATTACAGGATCTTTAACATGCGTACTTGATCTTCTGCTTGCGTATAAACACGAAGGGGGTTCAGGCACAAGCAGGTCTGCACATATGTTGATCTGGGAGATCAGAAAAATCTCCACTCTTCACCCCACCCAGGCGCCCGTTACCGACATTTGAACCCGGGGGACCCTCAGATTGAAAGTCCAACTCTTTAATTAACCACTCGGCAATTGCGCCCATCAAACGCTGTAACATGAATTCCTGTTTCCCCCCCCCCCCCCCCCCCCCCCCTCCATTCCAGGTATTGACGAGGTTCGAGCGGCGTGGCTGCTGTCAGCGATCGGGATAGCCAACACGCTGGGCCGTGTGGTGTTCGGCTTTATGGCCGACCTGAAGTGGGTGAACCGGCTGATGCTGTACAACACCGCCCTCACCATCTGTGGGGTGGCCACCGCCCTCAGCCCCTTCGTCGGGGGAAGCTACCCTCTGCTGATGACCTACGCTGCTGTCTTTGGCATCTTCATTGGTGAGGGAGGAGGCAGGGGTGTTGGGGTGGTGGTGGTGTGTGTGTGTGTTGGGGGGAGGGGGGGTGTTGGGTAGGGCTTGGTATTGTTGTGTGTGTGATTGTTTGTGTGTGTTGTGTGTGTGTCTGTGTGTTATGGTTGTGTGTGTGTGTGTGTTTGTACATGGGTGTATGTGGTGGTGTGTGTGTGTGTGTGCGTGCATGCGTGCATGTTCTGTGTTTGTGCGATGTGTGTGTGTGTGTTTGTACATGGGTGTGTGTGTGTGTGTGTGTGTGTGCATGTGCTGTGTTTGTGCGATGTGTGTTTGTGTGGGTGTGAGTGCTGTGTTTGTGTGTGTGTGTGTGTGTGTTTGTACATGGGTGTGTGTGTGTGTGCATGTGCTGTGTTTGTGCGATGTGTGTGTGTGTGGGTGTGAGTGCTGTGTGTGTGTGTGTGTGTGTGTGTGATAGGGAGGGAAGGGAGTGCATGGGATGGGGGTCAGAGGGAGACAGGGTAGGGTTTGGTTTTGTGTGTGTATATTGTTTACAAATGTGCATGGGCTGTGTGTGTGTGTTTTTTGTTTTTTTGTTGTTGTTTTTTTGTTTTTTGTTTGTTTCTTCTTTTTTTGTGCTTTTTTATGGAGGGAAAGGAGACTATGAAAGACTGATTTTTGAAAAGAATCAATTTGATGACAGTATGAGGGCTAAAGGACACGAAGAATAAGAAGGGGGTAAGAACAGAGATTGTTTCGTTAGCTGGTTGTTTGCTTTTTTTTCTCAACAGAAATGTCTTGAGCAGATGGAGTTCTTTACACACTGACCATATTAATTGCTGTCTTTTGTCATCACAATCAGATTCTCTTGTAAATAGCTCTTGAAATGTTTGATATTGAGTAATCAAAAAGTTTATATACCATTTGGGCATATTTTCACAGTCAGTGCATTTTAAATATATATATATAATTTGTTTTGCATTTTATACAGCAAGCAGATGAAATTGTGCTCTCATGGGTACATTGTATATAATATTCTAGTGGGATCCTGTTTACATGCAATGTATCTAACCTCTTCAATATTTTATTCTCCATTTGGCATTGATGGTACCATGTTGAGTTTGCTGGCATGTTGTTTGTCTTTTGGAGGTTTTTGTTGTCACGTTGTTGTTATTGTGGACAGGGAGGGAGGGGAAGGGAGTTTGGCGACATTTTTCAGAACATGTATCACATCTTTTCCTTCTTTGAGCCCTGCGCCTGAGCGTCAAAGTTGTCTCATTAACTCACTCAGTATGGCCAGTCCTCTCTTCTCCTCTACACAGACCCCTCGGATGTCCAGTGGGTGTCTGAATGACCCAACCTTTAGCTTCCGTCGTCAGAATTGTGGTATTCTTTGTCAGCATTCACGTCTTCAGTGTAAGAGCCTTCCGCTTGCAATATTTTGGTGATGGTAATTGGGGTGAAACGCTGTTAACGTCGTCTCTTTCGCCGTTCGTATGGAAAGAGTTAACTCTGTCCGTGCGAACAACTATTAAATGGGCGGCGATGCTGTGTTTTTCCTCTGCTGACGCCACTGAAACGTCACAAAGGGAAGCTTCTAATGAGGACGTGTTGGATGAAGACAATGAATATCGCACTTTCCTAACGACAAAACATATACGCTTGACCATTTAGATACGCACTGGACATGGGATTATCATCTATGATTAGATATTGTTGATAGACATCGGTCGGTGTGGGGATGGGGGAAGAGAAGAAAAGGGGGGGGGGGAACTGGCCGTCCAGATAGACTAAAAACATTGTTCATGTTCATATATGTGCATAAACTGCACGGAAAAGGAACTAACAGCTACAGTATTTCCCGAATGTGTGTCCACATAATACGTGTAATTTGGAGGAAAAACAGTATTATTTTCTGTTGTATTTTTATCCTCATCAGTGTTTGCACGGAAGCCTGCGATCTCCCCAGAGCTGATGGACTGAGTGCATGTTGCATGTATCTGTGCATGTGTCTGTGCATGTATCTGTGCATGTGTCTGTGCATGTGTCTGTGCATGTGTCTGTTTGTGCACGAGAGAGAAAGGGAGCCGCTCTGAGGCGCTGTTTCTTACCTGACCCCCTTTCAGCACTGTTCATTGCCGTGGTGAAGAGTGTCATGATTTCCATTGTGCAAGGAGAGGTTAGAGGCTGAGGTTATAAGGACAAAGCATTTTTTTGTCTATCACTAGGCCACCACCCCACGTGTGTGTGTGTGTGTGCACTTTACTTCACGTTCTGCTGTCCTAATCTTATGATTACAAGTGCAGCTTACATGTCCTGATGTGTGTGTGTGTGTGTGTGTGTGTGTGTGTGTGTGTGTGTGTTCATGCGTGCTTGTGGATGTGTTTGTGTATGTGTGTGTGTGTATGTGTGTGTGTGTGCGTGCATGACTCTGTGTGTGTGTGTGTGTCCAGGAGTGTATGTGTCTCTGACGTCGGTGGTGCTGGTGGACCTGCTGGGCATTGACCTGTTGACGAACTCCTTTGGTCTGCTGCTGCTCTTCCAGGGAGCAGCCACCTTCATCGGCCCTCCCCTGGCAGGTAAGCCCTCCCTCCTGCCCTCCTCTCTTTCTCTTTCTCCCCTGGCAGGTAAGCCCTCCCTCCTGCCCTCCTCTCTTTCTCTTTCTCCCCTGGCAGGTAAGCCCTCCCTCCTGCCCTCCTCTCTTTCTCTTTCTCCCCTGGCAGGTAAGCCCTCCCTCCTGCCCTCCTCTCTTTCTCTTTCTCCCCTGGCAGGTAAGCCCTCCCTCCTGCCCTCCTCTCTTTCTCTTTCTCCCCTGGCAGGTAAGCCCTCCCTCCTGCCCTCCTCTCTTTCTCTTTCTCCCCTGACAGGTAAGCCCTCCCTCCTGCCCTCCTCTCTTTCTCCCCTGACAGGTAAGCCCTCCCTCCTGCCCTCCTCTCTTTCTCTTTCTCCCCTGACAGGTAAGCCCTCCCTCCTGCCCTCCTCTCTTTCTCTTTCTCCCCTGACAGGTAAGCCCTCCCTCCTGCCCTCCTCTCTTTCTCCCCTGACAGGTAAGCCCTCCCTCCTGCCCTCCTCTCTTTCTCCCCTGACAGGTAAGCCCTCCCTCCTGCCCTCCTCTCTTTCTCCCCTGACAGGTAAGCCCTCCCTCCTGCCCTCCTCTCTCTTTCTCTCCTGGCAGGTAAGCCCTCCCTCCTGCCCTCCTCTCTCTTTCTCCTCTGACAGGTAAGCCCTCCCTCCTGCCCTCCTCTCTTTCTCCTCTGACAGGTAAGCCCTCCCTCCTGCCCTCCTCTCTTTCTCCTCTGACAGGTAAGCCCTCCCTCCTGCCCTCCTCTCTTTCTCCCCTGGCAGGTAAGCCCTCCCTCCTGCCCTCC